>NW_007726185.1:145787-149202 GCF_000696425.1 Galeopterus variegatus | reverse complement strand
CCATCCATCCATCCATCCATCCATCCATCCATCCATCCATCCATCCATCCACCCATCCATCCATCCACCCATCCATTCATCCACCTGTCCGTCTGTCCATCCATCCATCCATCCATCCATCCATCAATCCATCCATCCACCCACCCACCCACCCACCCATCCTTTATTCTTCAAGTATTCAAACATGAATCAGGCAGTCTGTTAAGCATTCATTGGTGCTTAGTGCTCCAGGAGCTTCATCCAGCACCAACACTCTTAGGAGGCTCCAAATGAGATGCTTCCATCTTCACCGGGGAGATGCCATATTCTTGTAGAGCACTGACTGCTCAGCCATTGGGCTACTGCTGGTGGCCCATGTGATTCATGGAGAGAGCAGACAGAACCTCTCATTATTTCTCATGCTCATGCCTTTTGTCTGTTACGCCGGGGCGTCCCCTGGCATGGTGGAGGCACAAAAAGCTTCAGTACTGTTTATTCACCCCTACACGTGCATTGGCTTGCCCCGCCCCGCCTGAGATATCACAGGCAACAGGCAGGCTGCTAGGAAACCCAGGAGGGCAGGTTTAAAATTTTTAAGCTGGAGAATAATTTCCCTTGACTCCATGTCTGGCATCCTCTGCACACTAGTATGGAGGCTGGGCCTCAAAGTCCTCAGGCAGCCATGACCTTATGGCTTTCCAGGGCTCAGGCCTGCTTCAGCTTTCCCAGGCTGCTGTTGCATGTTGGTAGTTCTACAGTTCTGGGGTCTCAGTGGTGTTCCCACTCCCATGGCTCCTCGATGAACGGCCCTGGTGGGGTTTCTCTTCTGCAACTCTGACCCCACATTTCTGCTTGGCATTGCTCTAGAGAGGGTCTCTGCAGTGACTTTGCCCCTGGGACAGATCTCTTCCTGGGCCCCAAGGCCTTTCCATATATCCTTTGAAATCTGAGTGGAAGCTGCCACGCCTCCACAGCTCTTGCTTTCTGCAAGCCTGCAGACAATACAACGTGGATGCCACCAAGGCTTTTGGCTCGTATCTTCTGAAGCAGCAGGTCCAGCTGCACCTGGGGCCATTTCAGCTACAGTGAGGCAGCTAAGGAGCTCTGTGTCAGAATTCAGGGGGAAGAGTCCTGAGGCAGGCCCAGGTAGCAACCCTGTAGAGAGTGCTTCAAGCTGTTCTCAGAAATCTTTCAGTCTTCCTAGGCCTCTGGGTCTGTGATGGGAGGAACAGCCTCAGAGATCTCTGAAATGCCTTTGGGTCTTTTTCTTAATGTTCTAACTCATAACACCTGGCTGTCTTTTGTCAGCTAAGAGATTATCTTTGGAAAATGGTGGTCACTCAGCAGTAACCGTGGCGTTCTCTTCTGAACATGCCTTTTCACTCCTTACATGCGCAAGTGGTAAATTTTCCAATTTTCTATGCTTGCTTTCATTTTAATTATAAATTCTGTCTTTAAGTTATTTTTTCACTCTTATAGCTTAACATGCACAGATAAAAGCAGTCATGTCGCAGCATGAATGCTTTGCTGCTTGAGTATTTCTTCTGTCAAATACCCTGGTTTATCAATGTTGAGTTCCACATTCCACAAAGCCTTTGGGATGGACACGTTCAGCCAAGTTCTTTGCCAGTTCATAACAAGGGAGACTTTTGTTCCAATTTTGAATAAACTATTCTTCATTTCCTTCTGAGATCTCTTCAGAATGGCCTTTATTGTCCATAATATATCAGCATTCTGGTCACCACCACTTAATCAATCTCTAAGAAGTTCCAAACATTCCCTGATCTTCTTGTCTTCAAATCCCTCACCAGGATCTAGGCTTTTCCTAGCCTGTACCTCCAAATCCTTCCAGCCTCGCCCATTATCCAGTTCCAAAGCTACTTCCACATTTTCATGTATTTGTTATTAGCAAGACCCCACTTCTCAATTTTCTATGTTAATTTATTTTCTGTTGCTTATAACAGAATACCTAAACCTAGGTAATTTACAAAGAAAATAAATTTATTTCTTACAGTGTCACATTATGAGGTACTGGGGGTTAGGAATTCAGCACATATTTTTTTTGGTGGTGGGGGGTAACAATTTAACCCCTAACAGCTGCCTCTTCAAAAAGTTCAGTGTCATAAAAAGAGTGGAAGACTAACCTAGATTGAAAGAGATAAAAAGACATAACGACAAAATGCTATGCTTAAAACTTGATTGGAACCTGGTTCAAAAAATTGGTCCCAAAAGTTATCTTTTGAGACAATTGGGGAAATGTGAATAAGGACTGGATATTAGAAGATATGAGAAAATTACTACTGATTTTTATGGCATTGTAGTTATGAGGAATAATTTTCTTATTTTTAGGAAGTGCATGCTGACATATCGAGGGGTGAAATATACACAGAAACATATCATATATAGGGAAATGTTAACGACTCGAATCAAATCTAAGTGGTGAATATATAAAGATTTTATTGTACTATTCTTTCCATTTTATATATGTTTCAACATGTAATAATATAAAGTTGGGTAGAGGGGGAGAGGTATTTTGGAGTGTGGCCTCTCTGGCCTTTAGTTTTAGTGCCAAAGTTTGTCCAGATTATTGTACCCACCTCTAACCAAGCTTCAGGCTGGTGGTTCTTGCCTTGGAGAAGTCACTTGGAGTCTAAGGCATGTTTTACAATCTTTTGTTTCAAAGATGGGGAAAAACCTTCAGAAATAATGTAAATAAGAGTCAGATAGTCATGAAGAAATCTTTTACACATAGACAGAATTAATGATTCAGTTATAATATCAAGTAAATCAGTAATATGAAATAAAAAATAAAAAAGAGGTGCCCTGGGGGGGATTCTAAGATGGCGACAGGTCTGAGCGGCCGCGCCAGGAGACAGCGCGATCCTGTGAGCCGTGCGCTGTGATACCAGAGTATTGATTGCATTTCCAAGAGCAGCAAAAGGCGAATAAATCTTTCAACAATGATCCTACATCGACAAACAAGCGGCAGCAGGTTCGAGGCTTTGGGGCCGACACAGAAGAGGTCTCCTGAGAGCGCCCAAGCCCGGCGTTGGAACGAACGAGCGATCAGCCCAGTCATCAAAGGCCAGGAAAGCCAGCAAAGGATTCCACAAAGGCGCGGTGAAGCGCGCCAGACTGCCACAGACCTGCGACCCAGTAAGTCACCCCCAGCCCAGCCCCACTTGCGGGGCGAAGCCCGACTGCTCCCCGCCCGCCTGGCCCCCGCCCACCACACCAGGCTAAGCGCCCACATCAAAGCTGCCTCCATGCTCTCGGGTGGGGGTGAAAAAGGCCGGCTTAGGGAGGGCAGGACAGCCATCTCTGTTTGGCGTGACTCCTCACTGAGACGTGCTGTTTGCTTGCCTAGACACGGGGCACCCCGGGGCCTGTGGGCTGGCCTACAATCCCACTCTCCCCGCAGATCTCTGACGGGGCT
>NW_007726185.1:139860-141978 GCF_000696425.1 Galeopterus variegatus | reverse complement strand
GTTCTCACTCATTGGTGGGAGCTAAAAAATAAACAAATTAATTCACCCACATACATACACACAAAAAAAACCAGGGGGGGGGGAAGAAGATATAACAACTATACTTTTTTGAAGTTGTTATAACAAGCAAATGGAAAGGACATTCTTGGGGGGGAGGGGAGAGAGGGAGGAGGGAGGGAGGTGTCGGTGATGGGCCATAAAAATCATATACATTGTATATTGACAAAATAAAAATTTAACGGAAAAAAAAAATCCTCCTTTTGTTAGAGATGTTCAGGGGGCATAGCTTTCTCTCAGCAATGCTAACTGGACCATGTGCTAACTAAATTAGTCATTGAGGTCACATTAGTACAATGCTAATCATCTAAGTTATCAAACTGAGACACATTCTGTTCTGGGCAGTACTCCCTCAGGTGTGATGCACAGATACCCAATTAAACTGGCTTAGTCAAAACAGAATTGATTGGCTCTTGGAACAACTATAAAGTCCATGGGTATGACTGGCTTCAGCCACAACAAAATCAGTGACTCGAAACAGAACATCATGGCCCGGGGCCTCACACTCTGTCCCGCAGAGCTGATTTTCTCTGGGCTGGCCTCTTTTGCAGGCAAGCTTTGCCCACAGTATGGCCTCAGCAGCTTCAGGCTAATCTCGGCCAGTTAGCAACCCCAATACGAAGAGAGTGTCTCTTTCCAGTTCCTGGGTAGGACACTCATGCCCATTCTTCAATGGGTCACAGTGACCAGGGGATGGGACCTGTCGTTGGCCAGGGACAGGTGACACACCTACCCCTGGCTTCAGCAGATGAAGTCATTCCACTTGACCACATGAATTGAGAAGTGAAGGGGGGTTATTTCCCAAAGGAAAATCTGAGTGCTGGCCCAGAAGAAAGGGGAACAGCGCTGGGCAGGACAAACAGCAGCTACTCACTCTGTTCTCCAAGGAAAAGCAGCCTAGCAAGACTGAGAGGAAGCTGTCCCTGCCATCCTCAGAAGCCGTCACTGCCCCCGAGGTTGGTACAAAATGAAACACAACAAAGTACCCCAACAGCAGAAAGAGCACTTGGCTCTCCTTACGAGGGGACAGGGGTTCTCACACGGTTCTGCCATTACTTAAAGACATGACTTTGGGCCCATTTCCTCACTATTTAATAAAACTCACTGGACTAGGCCCCAGCCAGAAGAACCTTCCACAGTGATCCTCTGCCTGAAATGGCCCAGCCAAAGCTCTTCCAGACTTCTCACACACAGAGTTCACTAATTTATCCCTCTACAAGCCCATCTGGATGGTCCTCAGACCCCTCGAGTTCAATATATGCCCCAGCCCCATTCACACACACACACAAGGGACACACACCTGCTCCTTTTGTGTTCTGTACCTTGGCAGGTGACTTTACACAACAGCCAAAGCCAGGAGCCAGAAATTCTCTGAAATCACCACCAGACAGCTGGATACACCTATGTTCTCTTCTCTCAACAAGGCTCTCAGGTCTACTTGGACCCAGGGAATCTCACCATAGAGAACATGAATGGGCTCCAGAGGATCCATGGACCTCCTGAAATTGTATAGAGAATCACGTGTACACACAGGTGCATGTATTCGACATTTTTCTGAGGACAGACTTCTAAGTGCTCATCAGAATTTATAAGGATGTTCATCTAGGTCTCCCTTTTAAAAAGTTAAGAACCACAATTCTAGCCCAGCACTGGGATGTCCCAACTTTCCCACTGCATCCCTAATGACTCCCAAACACTCAAATGCCCCTTGTGGTGATTTTTAAACATGGCCTAAAATTCTGTGATATTCCTCCCAGTGAGAGGTGGGGTCTGTGGACCCTCCCCTGGGATCTAAGTGGGCGTGTGGCTGCATAGGCCAGCAAAGTGCAGTGAAAATGTTATCTGTAACCCAGAAGGTCAGCCAGCTTCCAAAGCTATGCAGCTTACACCTTGTCACTGGAACATCTCTCTGGGAGCCCTGAGCTACCTGTATGAACTACCTGACAGCTCCAGGCAGGAGCAGCTGCAGTGGGTCAACCATCCCTGCTTAGTCCAGCCTTGGCTATTGTTTTTTTTTTTTTTTTTTTTTTTTTTTTTTTTTTTTTTTTTTTTTTTTTGGGA
>NW_007726185.1:114245-139638 GCF_000696425.1 Galeopterus variegatus | reverse complement strand
TGAGCGGGAACCGGTCTCCACATGGGATCCGAACCCTCGGCGGGAGTGCCGCCGCGCTCCCAAGCGGTACACCCTCCAGTGCGCCACCGGGCGGTTTGTTTTTATAGCTGAGTAGTATTCCATTGTGTAGATATACCACATTTTCTGTATCCACTCATCCGATGATGGACATTTGGGTTGATTCCAGCTCTTGGCTATTGTGAAGAGTGCTGCGATGAACATTGGGGTACAGGTATACCTTCGACTTGATGATTTCCATTCCTTTGGGTATATTCCCAGTAGTGGGATAGCTGGGTCATATGGTAGATCTATCTGCAACTGTTTGAGGAATCTCCATACCATTTTCCATAGAGGCTGCACCATTTTGTAGTCCCACCAACAATGTATGAGAGTTCCTTTTTCTCTGCAACCCCGCCAGCATTTATCTTTCAGCGTCTTTTGGATTTTGGCCATCCTCACTGGGGTGAGATGGTATCTCAGTGTAGTTTTGATTTGCATTTCCCGGATGCTGAGTGATGTTGAGCATTTTTTCATATGACTGTTGGCCATTTGTATATCTTCCTTAGAGAATTGCCTACTTAGCTCTTTTGCCCATTTTTTTATTGGGTTGCTTGTTTTTTTCAAAAGGAGGATTTTGAGAGAGCCGGAAAGCCTGACTACAGACCCTTCCTCATAGCCAGCAGAACAATTTAGTGAATTTCTTACTGATGATGAGTCAGCATTGCTGTCTGTATATACAAAGAACTGAATGTTTTGGAAAGAATATAGGTGGTACATTTAAAATAATAATAGTTTATGTTTTTAAGTGAAAAATATTTTGATACTTTCACCAACATGTGTCCTGAATTGCATTGAAATAATTGGTGGCAATAAAGCCACTGGGAATACTGAAAGCATGATCCAGTGATAAAAAGCCAAGTGGATTAGGGACAAATTACATTGTGTTAAAAGCGTAGTACGCTTTTAAAGGGGGGTGGAGGTGGCAAAAAATCTTTTGAAGAAAGTAACTTTAACACTAAGAATGGTATGATAGTAGTTTATTTTCTTGCAGGGTAATTGCAGCTATAAATGAAAACCTTTCATCAACATCTTTCAGTATGAACAGTGCCTAAGTACTAATCTGATTGCAGAATTTTGTTATTTTAAAACAATTTATAAGAGAACCATTTTCAGTTAGCATTTTGATACAATATGGTGTAGGAAGCATATTAAACTTATGACACAGAGGAGGTGTGAAATGTATTCCATGAATAAATTCAAAACTTGTCTATTCGATATGAAACAGATTGGGACATCTATCAGTAATACTAGGGAGAAATTTCTCCCTGGCCTTACAATTGAATACAATTTTCTAATTTATCTTTTCAGGCTGTGGAATATTTCTATCCCAGCAGACTTTTAAAGATCAATATTTCATATAGAGTTGGAATTGAGGTCCTGAAATGATTATATTTTCAAACTTTTGAGAATCATTAGAATTGTGACTGTGTTAAGAATAAGATGTGACAAACTTAAACTGTGTTTAAGTGAGATTAAATTTACGTATAAAATATAAAAACCAAAGCATCACTGAATCATGGTGCATAACTCTCTCAGATCTCAACTCAACAGCCTTTTTCATTTTCCAGCTACTGATAACCAACTCACTACTTTTTGAAATATCATGTAATTATTGTGAAGTGGAACACAGTTAAACTAGAAGCCGCTCAAGGACTTTAATGACAGGTACATATGAGCTTAGAAGTCACATTTATTATTTATTTATTTATTTATTTTGGTGGCTGGCAGAAGTCACACTTATTTATTTATTTATTTTGGCGGCTGGTAGAAGTTATATTTAAAGGGCTATTGATGACAGTGTTCGAATAACAACACCCAGACAATTAAACATTATATAGCCTGACTTTGCTCTGGAGTGCCTTAAAAAAAAAATGTTTGTCATGGCTTTATCTCACTAATCCTACTTGATTGAGGCTGACACAAAACACAATAATCATTCTCCTTTTCCAGATTCCTATGGGATGAATGCTGAACTCTACAGGATGTGTGTTTTCAACATATTAACCTCATTTCTCCAATGCTTGGGTACGTTGGGTGGATTTCTTGTGGACCATTGTCTGTATTACTCTTTGTTCCCTCACACAGGACCATGTATAATTTCATTCACTTATTTAATAAACACTTATTGGGCACCCACTGAACAGGACACTGTCTGGGATCTCATGGAGCTCACATTATGATGGAAAGACAGACAAGTCAACTTCTGATGGTGGTTTCAAGAGTGCTTCATTGCATAGGGAGACTATACTGAGAGAACAGCTGATGTCTGAGTTCAAAGTTCAAAAGTTCTGCATGCTTCTGCATTCCCATCTGTAACACGGGATAATAACCCTCTCAAAGAATTATGGCATAGGTGAATCTGTAGCATATGACCAGCCACAGTTTCTGAATTTATCTTGCAGTTTTAGTTACATGGAAACATGGAATCCATCAGTCCGTCGATTAATATATATCACCCTCTTTCTGCCAATTTCAAATTCTTGGTGAAGAAATGAGATTAGCTCAATTTGAGTCAGGTGACCACCCCTGGTCCAGTGATCTGTGGCTATTTCTGTACAATGTGTCTGCCAGAAGCCCACTCCTATGCATTGGTAGATTAAAGAGTATCATTGTGAAATAGAAAATCGAGACCCAGGGGCCAGCCACTGGCTCACTTGGGAGAGTGCGGTGCTGATAACACCAAGGATGCTGGTTCAGATCCCTATATAGGGATGGCCGGTTGACTCACACGGGAGAGCATGGTGCTGACAACACCAAGTCAAGGGTTAAGATCCCCTTACCGGTCATCTTTAAAAAAAGAAAATCTGGACCTAGTCTACTATACCTACATGCAGATTTTGTTGTAGGTTTTTGTTGTAGGTTTTGTTGATTAGTAAAATGCAAATCAATCTGAAAGTTTTACTGAATTAATAATTTATTTCCACAATCCATTTTCTCACAAATATTAGCAGCATGGCTATTACCACATAGGGTTCTATGGCCTTTTGTTTTATGTTAAAGAGATGTTTCTGTACGTGAAAAGTCTGGAAACTCCCATTCTAGAGAAGAGACATTTACACAGATATGTCTAGTGCTTCAGGCTTACTACAAAAATGAGAAAACACAAGAGTTCTGGAAATTTGTTGCACAGGAGTGTGAATTTACTTAACATTACTGAACTGTGTACTTAAAAATGGCTAAGAAGATAAATTTTATGTTATGCACATTTTACCACAATTAAAAATTGAAAAAATGAGAAAATGCAGACTCATTGAAACATTTTCAAATTTAATAAAGTCTCTTATGTGATAGCCCAATGACTTCAGTCCAGACAAAACCTGGTTCCATCAAAATAGATTTCAATTTCTTGTCTATATGTATAAGTGGGTACTTCAAAAAGTTCATGGAAAGATTCATATTATCTCTCAATTCTATTTTTTCCACGAACTTTTTGAAGTACTCTCATACATGTAAAATTTATGACTGCAGATTGAAAACATGGGGACGGGTATACACCCTGGTATGTGTATGAAAACCATAAAGAAGATGACCACCTGAGACATTTAAGGTGTAGAGTACAAGAAATTATTCATCATCATTGATAGAACATCTCTACCCAGGGATATATTTTAGAATATTCGTTTATTTTATAAACAGAGATAGAGGCTGCTACTTATCAAGCCCTGGGCTAGATGTGGGTACAGCAGTACACAAGACATGCAGAGTCCCTGTCCCCAGTGACTGTAGCAAAGGAGACCATTAGACAAGAAATTGCCAGTGTGTGTAATAAGTGTTCTGGTGGCTGTTGGAACACATAGGACAAGGCTCTTTACATGATCCGAGGCTTCCTGGAGGGTGTGATGTAAACCCAGAGCTAAAGAATACAGTAAGAATTGGCCAGAAAAAGAGGTGGAGAAGAGAGTGATTTGGGCAGAAGGAATACCATGTTCAAAAATGCAGAGGTCAGAGAAGAGACGGTGAGTTCTGTGGACTGAAGGAATCCAGAACGACTGGAGAGTAGGATTTAACGTTAGCCTGGATGTGTCCAGTGTTAAGATTTGCTGAGTGGTTGATGCAGAATAATAAGGCAAGGGATTTAGGAGACTGGCAAGAGATTGGTTGAAGTGAAGGACCATGAAATGGAAGTCGAATTGGAGAGGAAAAGAAGGTCCCAGGAACTGAGCCCAGGAATTGACTAGTTATGAGGTTCATCGAGAAGTAAGAAATTAGGGATAGGTCCTGAAGACACAAGATGGGAAGCAGTGTAGTATCTTGGTTAAAGGAAGGAGATCTGAAAGCCAGCAGACCTGGGTCAAGCCCCACTCTTTACCATAAATCTGACTGTGGGTATGCCACTCAACTCCCCTACACTCCAGTTTCCTTATCTGTAAAGAAGGGTTATGAAATTACCCACTTTTAGGGTTTTTATAAACCTTTGACTACATGTAATAAACTATAAATAATTTACACGAAGCCATCAGTGCCTATTAAACAGCTATTAACTGAGCTCTGTAAGGGAGGGGGCATCCCTGTAATGCAGTGGGAGGACAGTCTTTTAGGTGTCTGGCAGGGAAGGAGGCTTCAAGTCTACCTTTTTCCTTGTTGTTGAAATCAGTACAGTCTTTTGGAGAATATTTTGGAAACACATAGCTTAAAAATGTTGATACTGGTCTGGCTAGTTAGCTCAGCTGGTTAGTGTATGGTGTTGGTAAAACCAAGGTAAGAGTTCAGATTCCTGTACCAGCCAGCTGCGAAAAACAGAACAACCCCCCCCCCCCAAATGTTGATACCCCTTGACCCAGTGATTCAATTTATGGGATCCTAAATACATACCTCTAATATGTAAAAAGCTTAATGCATGAAGATGTTCCTTTTTTTGCTCAATAATAGGGGACTGGTAAAGTAGGCTTTGGCATATGCACTTGATGGAATATAAAAGTTACACAATAAATTTATTTGCAATGCATATATACTATCATGGAAAATGCTTAAGAAATAGTGGTAAATGCAGAGGCAGATTTAAACAGTGGTATTATTACGTAATGGAAATTGTGATATTCCTTGGGAAGATAAGAAGGTACTTCAAAAAGTTTGCAACAAAATAGGCTCAGTTTTTGAAGACTCATAAAAATCTATGCATAGACAAAGGTTAGAAAATATACCAAGGGGCCGGCCCGGTGGCGCACTGGATAGTGCGCCGCTTGGGAAGCGCGGCGGCGCTCCTGCCCGAGGGTTCGGATCCCACATGCGGACCGGTTCCCGCTCACAGGCTGAGCGAGGCGCGGGAGCAACACCGAGGGTTGCGATCCCGTTGCTGGTCCCCGGTCTGGTACGGGGGCAACACTGAGGGTTGCGATCCGTTGCCGGACACGGAAAAAGACAAAAAGACAAAAAAAGAAAATATACCAAAATATGGATGGTAGGACTGTAGATAATTTTCTTTCTTTCTTCCTTTGCCTTTCCTTCTTTCTTTATTTTTCTTCAACATTGTACATCTTTTCTGTGCAAAATTGTACAAGTAACTTCATAGAAATGAGAAATATGCCCATGAAGTGAGAAAGAGAGACTGGGTGGAGAGGTTTCATCTACCGCGGTGGCTGCAGCCTTTCAGTCCTAAATATCAGTGGGAAGCAATGCTAGGAAAAGGGGGAAAAAGGGGAAAGGAAATGAATATTGAGGAGGAAGAGGAGTAGAAAAAGGGGCACATAGGATGGTGGTGGGGGCAGGGGGCACCCTTGCTTTCTGATTCTGGTGATGAACTCCCGATATTTCTTCTTTTAACACAGCTGGAGGGACAGTTACGTAGAAAGAATCAAGCTGCCCCAGCAAATGTCCAGAACACTGTCAGGTGCATCTTCCTCTCGGCAGGTGGAGCTGAGCTGTCAGGAGCCCAATCAGTCACTAACAAGGCGACCATGACCACAGGAAGCTGACAGTCACCCCTTTGCTCAAACTCTGCAGTAGAGATAGACTTTATCGTGTCTTAATGTCCTGTGTATTCTGTGATTTGCAAGTACAAAGGTATTTGTACACATGAAATAGGTTACAGGATTTGGGCTAGCATGGGGGGAATTTAGAGATCATTTTAATCCAAATCTCTCAAGTCACAAATGAGGAACTTTGAAAACTGGAGAAGTAAAATGACCGTACAAGGTGACATGGAATGTTAGCAGCAGATCTGGGTCACTTCTTTGTGTACAGTCTTGGCAAGCTGGTCCCTTATTCTGCTCTGTTTTTGGAGGCCTCTTAAGGCTACTCAGAGAGTGTCCCTTCTGGGGATACAAAATTTGAACTTAACACCTAGTAGTTGTTGAAGTGGAATCTGAATGGAATAACACTGCAGAGATGGTGGTGGCTTCTCTCTTCTGCACCCTTCCAGGCCAGTAAATGTTTCTCACTTAAATAATGATAATGATAATAGACAATAAAGGAGAAAAAAAAAAAGAAGAAAAATAAAAGAAAAAATGAATGATAATAATAGCTAATCCTTATGAAGAAAGTACTAAGTGCCAGGGCCTATTTTAAATGTTTTAATATATTTCTATATTAATTGATTATATATTCAATGTTTTTATATAATATACATATTTTTTTTTTTTTTGTCTTTTTCCATGTCCGGCAACGGATCGCAACCCTCAGTGTCGCCCCCGTACCGGACCGGGACCGGCAACGGGATCGCAACCCCTGGTGTTGCCCCCGCGCCTCGCTCAGCCAGTGAGCGGGAACCGGTCTGTATGTGGGATCCGAACCCTCGGTGGGAGCGCTGCCACGCTTCCCAAACGGCGCACTAGCGCAGTGCGCCACTGGGCCGGCCCATTATATACATATTTTTTAATTCCCTTAACATTCTTACAAGGTAGGAACAATTATTATCCTCACTTTTTCAGATGAGAAAACTGAGGCACTGAGAAGTAGAGAAATTAGGTGGCCAAAGTCACTCTACTGATGAGTGTCAAGGTCAGGATTTGAACTCAGAGTTGGATCTAGAGTCCATGCTCCTAACCGTTTTTCTTTTTAAAGTAGAGAAGGAGGAAAAAGGAAAAAAAAAAAAAAAACATGGAGAGAGACAGAGAGAGGAAGAAAAGGGGAGGGGAGTGTGAAGGGAGGAGGAAAAGAGAGAGAGAAGTTATTAGAAACCTGTGTACTAAAAAAATACATGTCTCCTCTCAGGAAGGAGCTGATCTAGAGAAAAATTCTCTAACTTTGTGGCAAACACATTTTTGTGGAAAAATATCCCCAACACTTTCAACTCACGGTAGCTCCTTTATGCCAAAAATTCTTGGTAAAGTGTTAAGATGTCATCAAGATTAAGGAACATTAATCCTTAAGCTTGAAACCTATGGCTACTGAACTCTTGCCAAGCCATGCAGTTGGTGGGTTTCCAACCTTTTTCTGTTCTGTGTCCAGGCAGATGGGAGAGTGGGAGGGGTATAAAGAACGATGATAGAAAAGAAAGCTTTCTATTTATCGAGTCTTTTTGCAAATTTCTATGTTTTAGAGTGAAAGGAGTTTATTAAAAAAATTTCCTGATGAATAAACAATCCTATTTATAGGATAATATTTGGGAAAATTCCCATTAATTTAATTTTTTGTTGAAAGATTTTGATTGTACATATCTATGGGGTACTGCGTTCAATATCAATACCTGTGTGCAGCATGGGATGCTCAAATCAGGATAATTAGTATACTCAACATTATAAAATTGTAACCATTTTTTGTGGCCCTTTACCAATTTCTTGCTAACCCTCTTCCCCTTCCCCCTTTCCCACCTCTGGTAACCTCAGTTCTTTCAGTTCTGTCTTTTTGAAAGTTCAACATATTATTTGGATTATTGCATCTTTCTTTGTTTCTTTTTTCTTATTTATTTATTAATTTATTTTAGCTCCCACCTGTGTGTGAAGACATGCAGTATTTCTCTTTCTGTGTCTGGCTTATTTCACTTATCATAATTTTCTCTAAATTCATGTTGCTGCAAATGGCAGAATTTCACTCTTTTTTATGGTAGAGTAGTATTCCATTGAGTATATATAACACATTTTCCTTATCTAGTTGTCCATTGATGGACATTTATTGGTTCCAACTCTTGGCTATTGTAAATAGAATTGCAATAAACTTAGGAGTGCAGGTATCCCTCCTTTTATTTTTAACTTTGTTATTTTTCTGTTACAAATTTGGTCTAGTGTCTGAGAACATAATAAGTTTATACGACATTAAACATCAGATCTGAAAAAATTTTAAAAATATACACATTCAGTTAACTACATGTTTAACCAATGTGATAACAATGACTTGGCTGTGTTTTGGAATCAGCTGATTTCCAAAATCAACTAGTTATATCCACAATAAAGCTATGATCCTATATTCTCTTCATTTTGCCTAATTCTTATGACATTAAAATGCAAAGATTAATGCTCAAAATGTACTGTTTGGCATTTGAAATCTGGGCAAACTGGTCGGGAAACTGGTGGGGAAACTGTTGTGGAAACTGATGGGAATTCTCAAACCATTAGCTTTTGGCTGGACTTGCCTTTGCAAAAGTTTAAAATAGGTAAGGACACTTTTTTGTCCTGTTGATGTGTTGGTACTGTGTTTATTCACCTATTAATGTCAAGCTTTCTTTCCATCCTCACTTTTCATCATAACCTGTTCAGGTGCTTCATTCATGCTCCAGTGAATATGAACCCAGAAATGTGTCTGAATAGTAACAAGAATCATAGTCTTAATATAAAGGGATAGAAAATATGTGGAAGTAAAATGTGTGACAAAAAATAGCATAAAGGCTAGAGGTGGGAAATGGGAGTATGCTATTGTAAAGTGCTTACACTTTAAGTGAAGTGATATAATATTACTTGAAGGTAAACTGTGAAAAGTTAAAGATGAATAGTGTAAACATTAAGGCACTCAGTAACAAAACAAAACCAAGACATATAGTTAATAAGGAATTAAATGATAAAATGGTCATAAAAACTCAATTAATCCAAAAGAGGACCAAAAAAAAAGCAAAAAACAGATATGAAGAATAACACAAAAAATCCAACCATATTAATAATCACATTAAATATAAATGACCTTAGCACCTCAATTAAATGCAAATATTGTCAATTGATTTTTTAAAAATTTAACTATATGCTCTCTACCATGTTGTCTACTACACAGATAGGTTAAAAGAAAAAGGATGGGAAAAGATCTACCAGGCTAACAGTAATAAAAAGAAAGCTGAAATGGCTTTGTTAATATCAGACGAAGAGGATCTTAGGATTGGGAATTTTTTAAGGGATTAATAGAGTCATTTCAGGGCCAGCCCTGTGGCTCACTCGGGAGAGTGCGGCACTGGGAGCGCCAAAGGCCGCGGGTTCGGATCCTATATTGGGATGGCCGGTGTGCTCACTGGCTGAGCATGGTGCAGACAACACCGTGCCAAGGGTTGTATCCCCTTACCAGCCAAAAAAAAAAAGAGTAATTTCATAGTGATAAAGAGGTCAGTTCATTAACATGACATAATAATTCTAAATATTTATGTACATAATAACAGGGCTTCAAAGTAGAGAAATAGACCATTCCACAGTTATAGTTGGAGATCGCAACACTCCTGTCAATAACTGATAGGTCAAGTAGAGAGACAATTAATAAAAATATAGAAAACTTGAAACCAACTTGATCTAATTAACATTTATCTGTAAGTGTTCTAACACTTTAACCCAGAACAACACAACACACCTTCTTTTCAGGTGTGCACAAAACATTTAAAAAGATAGATCACATTCTGAGCCATAAAATAAAATTTAACAAATTAAAAAAAAATTAAATTATACAACATGTGTTCACAGACCATAATGAAGTTAAACTAGAAATCAATAACAGAAAGATATCTTGAAACTCTTCAATATTTGGAAACAAAACCACACACTTTGGAATAACCTATAGATTAAAGAAAAAATAACAAGAGAAATTAGAAAAGAGTTTGAACTGAATGAAAATAAAAGCATGATTTATTATTATTTGTGGCATGCAGCTAAAGTGGTGTTAGAGAAATTTATAGCATTAAACATATTAGAAAAGTAGAAAAAATGTAAAATCAATATTCTAAGTCTCCACATTAAGAAACCAGAAAAAGAAAAGCAAACTAAATGCAAAGTAAGCAAAAGAAAGGACATAATAAGAATAAGAGCAGAAATAAATGAGAAATAAAAAGAAAATAGCGAAAATCAATGAAACCAAAACTGGTTCTTTAAGATTGGTAAAATTAACAAATTGCATTTAGCAGAGTTTAAGCAAAGAATGACCCATGAATCAAGCAGCACTTAGAAGCAGAAAAGGTTCACAGATCCCTGCCCAACTGGGAGCAGCGAGCTTTTATAGGCCGGACACAGAAGCAAAGTAGAGGAATCACTTGATTGGCTGCTGCTCATCATCTGCCTTCTTTGGGCACGGCGTGATGAGTTGGCTGCCTGTGATTGGCTGAGACCCAGCTCTTTGTGATTGGCTGAAACTTGGCTGTCTGTTATACTCCTAAATTAGGTTTTGATTTGGTTACATACTAAGTTAGGTTGCAGTTAGTTACATACAAACTCCAGTTATGGAGACAGCCTCAGGCTATTGGCCTCCTGCTTATTGAATTTAACAAGCTAAAACTATAAAAGTTCTAGGAAAAAAACATGTTGAACATCTTAGTGGCCTTGGCATAGTTTTTTAAAATAAGACACAAAAAACACAAATTGTAAAGAAAATGTCAATAAAGTTGACAGTAAAATAAAAGCATTTATTAGTAGTATCTTCAAAAGATACTACTAATAAATGAAAAAATAAGTGGAAGACTAGTAGAACATATTTTCAACACATATTTCTGGCAAAGGATTTGCATCTAGGATATATTAAGAGCTCTCACAATTGAACAATGAGGTTTTAAAAATCCATTAAAAATGGCCAAAAGATTTGAACTGCACCTCACCAAAGAAGACATATAGATGGCAAACAAGCACATAAAAAGATGCTGAACATCATTAATCATTAGGGCAATGCAAATTTAAATCACAATGAGATACCATTACACATCCATTAGAATGGCGATAATCCAAACACTGAAAATATCAAGGGTTGGTGAAAATTCGGAGTCAGTGGAACTCTCATACATTGCTAGTGTTTTCCAACCGCTTTGGAAAACAGGCAGTTTCTTAAAATGTTATGCACACGCCAACCACACAACTCAGTAATTCCACTCCTAGGGATTTACCTAGGAGAAATGAAAGTAATTGTCTATCCAAAGACTTTTATATGTATATTTATTGCAGCCTTATTTGTAATAGCCAAATACTGGAAACAATCCAAATACCCATCAAAAGGTGAATTGATCAATAAATTGTTGCATATCCCTACACTGGAACACTAATTATCAATAAACAGGGACAAAATATTGACACGTGTAACAACACGGAAGAATTTATTTTGCTGAATGAAAGAAGCCAGACAAAAAGAGTACATACTGTATGATTTCATTTTTATAAAACTCTAGTAATGCAAATGAATTCATTTTGATAGAAAGCAGAGCAGTGGTTGCCTGAAGATGGGGGAGCAGAATGGGGAAATGGATTATGAAGGGGCGTGGTGAAACTTTTGAGGGAATGCAATAGTCATTGTGTTGATCGTGGAGAGGCTGTGTATGTGTGCATATGTGGAAACTTGTGGAATCACACAGCTTATTAATTAGATGCAGTTTATTCTCTGTCAATTATACCGCAATAAATCTATCATAAAATTAGCAATCCTAAAACAGAAGGTGGAACAGGCACACTGCACCAGTGCCTTGGGGCCGGCTGTGGACCTGAGGCATGGAGAAGGGGACCGAAACCCCCTCCCACAACCAGGCACCTCGCTCTGGTGCCTCGGGGCCCCCCTGGGGACCCGGGGTATGGAGCTGGGGACTGGACCCCCCTTCCCACAACCAGGCACCCTGTGCCAGTGCCTTGGGGCCTGCCCTGGGGCATGGAGAAGGGGACCGGACCCCCTTCCCGCCACCAGGCACCCAGTGCCAGTGCCCCAATGCCCACACAGGGACCCTGGATATGGAACTGGGGACTGGACACCCTCTCCCACAACCAGGCACACTGTGCCAGCACCTCGCGACCCACTCGGGGACCTGGGGCATGGAACTAGGGATCGGACATTCTTCACAACCAGGCACACTGCCAGCACCAAGCCAAAAATATCTCCTCCATGTGGGTGGCCCACAACAGCCACCATGATAACCGTGGCTTCTGCGAAGGTGGCTAGATGCCACAACCACCACACAGATGGTCCACCAACCACTGGAGTGCATTGACACAAGGAGAGTCACCAACAGAGATAAAGAAAGGAGGATGTCTGTCTCCACAGAGCCCATTTCATATGATAGTATTGGGGGACCTGATCATGCCTCTCAGCATTGGACAGATCATTTGGGCAGCAAATCAACACAGTAACCATTATTCTTTGAGAGAGAGAGAGAAGAAATCTAGGGTGATTAGAGGGGGAAGGGGGGAGAGAAAGGGGGATGGGGAGAGATTGGACAAGAGGCATAAAGAATAATTACAATTTGTAACAATATATATGCTAGTAATATTGATTTGATCAACATATCTCAATGTTGAACCCCAAAAATATATATAATCAATTTCAATTAAAATAAATAAATAAATAAATAAATAAATAAAACAGAAGGCGGAAGATGTTTTAGGGCCTTTCCTGATGCTCCTGAAATTTCATCAAGTAGCCTATTACCTGTACTGTCTATAGCCATGTTTGGCCCTATTTTGATGTCAGAAAAATAGCTAATTATAATCCAGGTTTCATGTTTGGGAGGCTTCTGAACATACAATGTATTTATTTCAAATGAACCAACCGTTCTTGTGTTGTTACCTTGCTGCACCCAGAACCAAAGAAGGAACTTGCAGTAACCTTGGAGCTAAGTTTCTTGCTCCAAATATCAGGGAATCAGGTGTGAGCCAGCTTAAATAGATCTCATTTTTAATCTTATTTCTTCCCCGAATGAAATATAGACCCCGTGTTGATGCTTTGGAACACTGAAAATGAACACAGATGGTAAATCAAATTTAGGGAGGAGGGATGTTCTATATAACTACTAAATGCCAACTTCAAAACACTAGATGGCTCCCCTAATGTATTTTAGATTAGAGTTAAAAATAGGGCTCTGCATCAGAATTATTGAGAGAGATGACAATCATTTTTCAAGCACCATGTGCATCCATCGGGGCTATTGCTGATGAGGATGAGGAACAGGAGTACAACCTGAATAAAACACGTGGGGACTGGCACTTTTGGCTTGTTTCTTTCTCATTAAGGCTGATAAACGCCAGGTGGGGCCTAACGACTTGGTGGCCGTTGAAGGAAACAGGAATATGTTTTTGAAAAATGGACATGTTTTATTTCAGAAAAGAAACAGTAAATGGTTTAAAAAAATTTTAAAAACACCTGTTTGACAGTTGGTGTGATAATACTGTGAATAGCAGCGGAAGCTGGACTTGCCAATCTTACCTTCTGTTGCAACCCTGAGGCTGTTTTAGAACCAAGGTTGTGGCCCCTAATTTTCTGAGGGAGCCAGACACTTGCACTGGCTGAAAGGTTCGAGAACCTGTCGAAGAAGCAAAAGCACAGGCTTTGAAACGAGTCATTCTCAAATATCGGTAGATGTGCGAATGTGCCCCCATTCTTATCTGTAAAATGGGCATTTAAGAAATGTTAGTTTCTGCATCCCCACTACTGAGCAGACTTTACTCTCTCTGTGCGTAAACAGTAGAAAAATCTATGTCTATATTCGCTGGCACCTTATAGTTTGCAAAACATTTTTGTATTTATGAGTGATTTGCAAACTTTTTTCCCAAAAGGAGTGCACTTTCTCTCGAAATACTACGTAGAAGCACAATACATAAGAAAATATAAAAGTGGATTTACTCTGGTTGAACAAGGAGTTACAACCCTTCCAATGCCTCCACCATCAGTGTGGTCCCTTCCCTGTGGGACACAGTTTGAACACCTGTTAGAAGTGATTTGATTAAATACAGCACTTAGATGTACATTTATGTGATACAGAATCTTTTTTTTTAATACCGAATCTTAAAAGCTGAAAGATCATGTTTACTCTAAAATCACAGGTTACTTCATTAGGAGCTTTATTCGAAGAGACGGTATGATCCGATTGCAAGAAAGGTGCTATAATAATGGTGGGTAACAGGAGTGTTTTTCCAGGTGGTCTGTTGGGTCACTGAGGAGTTGAGTTCTCTGTCTCCATTTCCCTGTCTTTAAAATGGTGATATTAATTAATAGCAACCTCTCTTTTATTTTTAAGGATACCAGGAAAGTGATTCTAGTTCACAGATGAATCATACAAAGCCAGGGAAAAATAATGAGCCTACTTTGCAAATGGATGTGGGAAGAGAAATTTCCTTTCATCTTAAACAAGTCACCATTTTCCTTGATGTCAATTTGTGTAATAAATCTTGGCTTAGTGACCGCTAATGGAGTTATCCCACCTTTTGGACTGAAAAAGAAATGGCTGGTGTTGGTGGCCCCCAGGAGATTCTTCTAAAGCCAGTGAGCCCTTATTTTCCAGGTAGGGGTGACGTTGATCCTCCTCAAGCCCTGTGGGATGGTCTTCTGGGAGACAGTCTCAGTCCAAGCTTTGTTTTTAAGTTCCAAAGAGACGAATGAATCCTGTGCAAACTTACGATCTTTGAAGCCAACTGAAGCCCGCAGAGTGCTGTGTTTGGCTCCTGACACCTGCTCTTTTTAACTAGGAGATTCAATTGGGAATTTCAGGCTTTGTGCATTAGGCTCTGATGTGATCTCACTGCAGGATGGGCTGCAGAAAAACCTTGTTTTCAAGAATCTTATTATCCAATAGATGGATGATTCAGCCATTTGAAGCTCCACCTCACCCCTTCTGTTGCCTGATTTTAGTTATCAAGGAGAAGAAGAGGAAAGAAGCACAGAAAAGTCAGCCTGGGTTGGCAGCTCTGGCAGGAGATCTGGTGCACGAGGCAGGTGGTGGGGCCTTTTGGTTGTACACAATTTCTAGGTTAGGCGGTGATTTCAAGCATCTGTTCTTCTATATGTATGAGTATTTCAGATCCTTGGAGGGAAAGAATCTGTATACTCATCTAGGACAATAAATCCCAGACTTTGGTTTTTATGGATTAGGAAAATTAAAAACATTTTTTGGTCAATGGAGGGTTGCTGGCTTCCTGGTTAGCCAAATGAGGCCTTTTAAAAACCTACTTTTTCTTCTATCATCATCATTTCACTTAAAAATTGACCTGTAAACCCCTCTCCACCCCTTGAAGGGTGGTGACAACATCCAACAGAGGGCAATCTTTTAAATTTAGTAAGTTGGCTTTGTGACAAAACTCACTGCATTATCTTTATTTTTCTCGTTTTCCTGTGGAATTTTGAGAGCTTTGCACAGACTAGCATTTGGGAACCCCAGCTCTAGAAAACCCTGGAACACCAGGGCAGATCCCCCATGAATCTATTTCATGTAGAATCAGTTATCACACTGGAGAAACAGTTTCAAGGTCCTTGAGTGGCTCACTATGAGGTGCTCAGGACCTCGTCATAAAGACATTGGAGCTTCCCTGTTTTTGGTGGTGTTTTTGGTGATCAGGGAGCTATCAGAGGGAAGAGAGGGCCACAGGGCTTTATCATCCTCCCATATCATTGACTTACTTTCAGCACAAAGGAATATTTTGCATGTGATTTTTTAGTAGGATTGCTGATGTGACGTTTTATTCAGTCCCAAGGGCACCTCATCTTGGATTACTTGGACATGACAAGGAGGCAGGGGCGATAGGACAGCTAAAACCTAATTAAAAGGCCACAGTAGAAAATAGGGAAATCAGGACCACCCCATCCAGTCTCTTTACAGTCCTTGTATTCTTGGTGGGGAAAGGTAGTGTCCTCCCCCAGCAAGAGCACTGTCAGAGGCCATGTTAGGATCAACAGAGATGGGAGAGGGTGCCACCAAGACAGCGACAGACTCCAGACAGAATTGAGATGAGCTCAGCTTACGTTGGGGAGATAGGAGTGTCAGAGGCAGCTGGAGTCGCAAGGGCAAAGACACCAGAGGTGCAAGAGCTGGGTGACCAATAAAGTAATGATGACCTGGCTTTGCCCAGAGAGGGTAGAAGTTTTGGGAGCTCCATTTCCAGGATTCCACTGGTGAGGCTGCAGAGTCAAAGCATAGAGAGCTCCCATATATACTCATTTCCCAAACCAACAACTACCCCTGTTTTTAACATCTTGCATTGGTATGGTACATTTGTTACAATTGATGAATAGATATTTATACATTATTATTAATTAAAGTTCTTAGCTTTGTTTAAAAATCACCAAACTGTCTTCCAAAGTGGCTGTACCTTTTTGTATTTTCTACAAAGACCATTTTTGGGTGCATTGCTATTGTTACCCATATCCCTTGATATCTTGCTCTGGTTTGTGTATTCTGGCAAGGAAAAGCTGCAGATGGATCCCTGACAATTGGTAAAAACTCATTTTTTATGCTCTTTTAATACAACCTTTAATCAACTAGCCCTCTGGAGAGTGAAGTTGGAATGGACTGAGGCAAAAACTGCTTGGCTTTGGGTTCTAGCTGCCAGAATTCATTTTCTGCACTAACTAAAGTATACTAAGAAAATTAAAACTTCTAACACCCCCCAAAGTAAAAGGTACAAATTACTTAAGTGTTAATATTCTTTTCTACTACATTTCCTATGCCATTAATACTTGGATACATTTCAATGTCTGGACCCTTTCTCCCATAGAAATCTGTTTATTTTTCAGATAAAGAAAGGTGATAAAAAACAATCTCCTGGAAGTTTGGATCTGGAACTGAGAATATAAAATAACAGCTTCTTCAAGAATACTCAGAATTGTTTTTATAGGAAGAAGTTCTAAATTAAAATGATCCTTACTAGATACAATTCCAACAGAAATATATACATATATTCACCAAAAAACATATCGGATAAGTGTTCTCAGAGCACTGTTTGTAACAGAACAAAATGGACAACAATCTTAATGTCCCTCAACAGCAGAAGGAATAAGTCAGATGTGGTATCTTTAAACAATGGAATACTATGTGGCATGCGAATGATTGAACCACAACTTCATAATGCAAATGATTAAACATGATACCCCAAGGTCAAGGGTTCAGATCTCCATACTAGTCAGCCAGCCACACACACACACACACACACACACACACACACACACACGTATAATCCTGAATGATAGAAGGCAGATACAAAAGTGCGTGTATGGTATGACTCCACTTATGTGAAGTTTAAAAACAGGTACAACTACTCTGTGCCCTTAAAAGTCTGGGCAGTGGTTTACCTTTGGGTGTGGAAAGGGGGTACTGACTGGCAGGTGCTCAAAGTGCACTTCTAAGGCTCTGATAATGTTTGGTGTCTTGATTTGAGCTCTGGGCACATTGGTGATTTCACTTTGTGAAAAGGCTTCGTGTTGTTCTGATTAGTGCATTTTTCTGGATGTATGCTGTACCTCAGTAAAATGTGTAAGAAATGATTCTTTCTTATGTTACAATGAACACATGAGGAAAATGCCCACAAATTAATATTATTAAAGAAAGAAGGGAACTCAAGATAAAACGCATCCAACAATTTGTGTGCTTTTTTGCCATTATCGGTAACATTGACCCTTTACCTTAATATAAATTGATGCAGTAAACCAATAAAAGAAATTGACTTCACTGATAAGTGTGATGGAGAAGAATGAACCATCAGAAAAAGGGAAACAGCTCTAATGGCTTGACAATGGTCTCTAAAAGCTTTGCATTCTTTGATCATTTTTGAGTGATCAGCATTTACAAAATGAATTCAAAAGAAGCAGTTATGAAAACTTCACAGTCAGGGAGATCTCAGTTGTAAATGCCAAAGCGATTCCTAAGCATTCACATGACAGTAACATCAGAGATGAAGTTGGACTTTTTGTAGAGTCCCTCAGTAGAGGCACGAGGAAGGTCTTCCCTCCTGGAGTGTGAGTTTTCCATTTCATGGAATGATCGCATTGGTCCATCAGCTCCTGCATTTGATGGGCTTTGGAGTAGGTTTGGTGGTTTCTCGATGTACCAGACAAGGACTGCTTGAGGTGCTTCTGGAAATAAAACACTGAAAGAAAAAAATGTGGAAATAAATTCGACATCCTGCTGGGTAAAACTCCTGTATTCATTTCGTGCTGTATTTCTTGGCTAAATGATTGTACATGTCTGGCTGGCTTTGGAGACTGTCTTTGGAAGTTTGTTCTTTCTACACACTTGAAATATTTCTCTAAACAATTTCTCTCTCCTTTTAACCCTGCCTCCCAATATCCTATTCCTTTTTACTCAAGTTTATCTGCTCTTTACCTCCCTGAACAGACTTGCTGTCTCTCAGGGCTGGGCAATGTGCGGTGGTAGAGTTCAGACATGGCAGGAGACCATGCCTAGGTAAATCAAGGTCAAGCTTCAACAGGGTAGTGAGCCAGATGTGGCTAAGTAGCAGGAAGGCAGTAGTCAAGGTGAGGTGGGGCTGCAAAGACAGGTGGATTGGTCAAGGGCTGGTATAGGGGGGGACATAGTATATTTCCACTAAACACAAAGCAAAGAGTAGAAATCAGGTGAGTAGTCGGGAGTCAGGAGCAACAAATACAGATACAACAAATATGAATACAGCACTGCAGAAGGTCAGTCACCAGTCAGGAAAGGCAGACAGTTATGTAACGTCTCTCTATTACATCTATAAATATTTGTTTAGTATAACTGTGTCAGGTATTGTATTAGTCAACTTTTGTTGCAGCCAACCATAAAATTCTAGTGGTATACAACAAAAATCATTTATTTCTTGCTTATAGGTTTCTGAATTTTTATTTTCTGGTAATTGTGAGTTAGGTTATTCAAATTCTCCTGCAGAAAACAACTAAAAATCCTGAGAAAATATTTAAAAGTATTTTCTTAGCTGCATCAAGGAGCAACAGACAGAAAGGAATTGCTGAGCTAAAGGCAAATGAAAATTGCAAACCCAGAGAGCTAAATTAACATAGAAGCCACATTTGCCCTAAAAGTATTTGCCAATACAGGCAACCCTGAATTGTTTGGGTGGCCTGATAGAGAGTGAGATAGAGAAAATATTTAAAGACATAAAGACTGAGAAATTTTCAAAACTGACTTTAGACACCAAACCACAGATTTCAGAAGTCTAAGGAATCATAAGTCAAATAAATAAAATGAAAACCAAACCTAGATGTATCATTGTGAAACTGTGGAAAACCAAGCAAATAAAAAACCCCCCTTTGAAACAGCTGGAGATAAAAACAAAGGCGGATTCTCTTCAAAGAAACCATCATGAGACTGACAGCCGACTTCTCTCTGGCAACAATGGAAGTAAACACATAGCTTTGTCTCTGCCATTCGATTGTGTGGCCTCAGTCAGAACTGTTCACTCTGAAACACAGGTTTGACATTTGTAAATTATATCAAAGATTCCCTTGTCATTGTAAACACTTTTTAAAAATTCTATTTTTTTATAGTCCTTTCTCCTTCATGAATGGGCTTTATTATGCATACATGCATTTCATAGTATGATGTCTGGAACCAAATTGGTTAATGTGGGGTCAGAATGAGGCACTCTGGAGACTCCCCAGGTAAAGTGTGTTGTCATGAACTTTTTGGAAAACACAGCACACTTTTTCAGCATGTTGGGTTCAATTCTGTCTAGCTTATTTGCTTATAAAACCCACAGAAAGAGAGAACAAATGATATAATACAGAACCAGAGGCAGCATCAATCCATCTCCATCTTCTGTAATGTCAATTTTTAAGGGCAGAACCCAGATAATTTTTATCTTCCCATTTGGAGAGTCACCCAGCACAGTGCTCTGGCCATTTGTATACTCAAAAGATGCTGGTTGAAGTGAGTAGATTATTTATGTTCCCATTTTTGGTAGTTACATTTTAGTTTTTAAAAAACTAATTAGTCTACGGGGCCGGCCCGGTGGCGCACTGGATAGTGTGCCGCTTGGGAAGCGCGGCAGCGCTCCCGCCCGAGGGTTCGGATCCCACATACAGACCGGTTCCCGCTCACTGGCTGAGCGAGGTGCGGGAGCAACACCGAGGTTTGCAATCCCGTTGCCGGTCCCTGGTCCGGTACGGGGGCAACACTGAGGGTTGCGATCCGTTGCCGGACACGGAAAAAAAGACAAAAGACAAAAAAAAAAAAAGAAAAAAAAAATAAAATAAAAAAAATAAAAATAAAAAACTAATTAGTCTAGAAAAGTTAGGTGGTGTTTTGGCCTGAGCCTCATAACTTTTGAAACTTGATGGAGGTCACCATGAGCTCTGGATCACATCTGTCAATTTTGAGATTCAAAACTTCTGTTTTACTCCATACTTCTAGAGCCAGTAGGGTTTGATTCACACTAATAAGCTTCATGAGAAACTTGTGTATAATGCAGAATGCCAATCTGTAATTTGTAAGAGTGTCAAATGTCTACCATGTGCACAGCCTCCTTTGGAGGGAATTGATCCGCCCACATCCATTGATGAAAGGGTAGGCCAATGGTCACGGCGTGATCCCATCCCCACCTCCCACCAGTGCACTGTTAATGGAACAGGATGGGAATTTGACCTAAGGGCTGCCATTTGCCATTCTATAAGCTGGCCAAACCTCCTTTATTCCTGCTCCGCCCCTTCAATCATAGCTGGACAGTTAATCCCTCCTGACTTTTAAAAATGCATTCCTGTTATTACTATTATTACTTTTCCTAAAGTAACTCTCTTTCCCTCCCATTCCCAGCAACAATTCCTGTCCCTGGACCAGCTGCCACCCTTGCATCTCAGCAGACAGCCCTGTCTTCTTCGTTGAGAAAACAAAGGCCAGCAGTACTCCATTCCAGAAACTTGCCGTGTCTGTGCCTCTCTCCCACCTTCCTCCCGTCTCTGTGATGATGTGCCTTTTCTGTTTAAAGCCAGTCCCATCCACTTGTGCTTTTGGTCCTGTGCTTTCCTGTGTCCTGTCTTGCTCTGCGTATTATTCCCTTTCTGGTAAGTTGACCTCTGCTCTCTCTACTGCGTCTCTCTCTGCAATCTGTAAACATATCAACAGGAAGCCCTAAACCCCCCACTCTGGCTATCGGCTAGCTTACAGAGATCGTGTGTTCGTACCTCCTGTCTCTCCCAGACTTACTGCAATTCGGTTTCTGCTCTCCACCTGGCCACTGAACTTGTATTCACCAAAGCTGCCAAATCAAGTGGACATATTTCGTTTCTTTTTTTTTTTTTTTGTCTTTTTGTCTTTTTTTCATGACCGGCAACGGATCGCAACCCTCAGTGTTGCACCCGTACCGGACCGGGACCGGCAACGGGATCGCAACCCTCGGCGTTGCCCCCGCTCCCCGCTCAGCCAGTGAGCGGCCGGTCTGCATGTGGGATCTGAACCCTTGGCGGGAGCGCCACCGTGCTTCCCAAGCGGCACACTGTAGCAGTGCGCCACCGGGCCGGCCCCATATTTCGTTTCTTTAAGATCAGATTTTCCGGGCCGGCCCGGTGGCGCACTGCTACAGTGCGCCGCTTGGGAGCGCGGCGGCGCTCCCGCCGAGGGTTCAGATCCCACATGCAGACCGGCCGCTCGCTGGCTGGGCAAGGTGCAGGCGCAACACCGAGGGTTGTGAGTGCAACACTGAGGGTTGCGATCCCATTGCCGGTCCTGGTCTGGTACGGGCGCGACACTGAGGGTTGCGATCTGTTGCCGGTCATGAAAAAAGACAAAAAAAAAGGAAAAAAAAAAAAAAGATCAGATTTTCCTCTGTCACTGGGTACTTTTGACCACTCAGTCCTTAAAGTATCCATATGCGTGGTCTGGGTATTACTGTTTCTTTGTTTTCCTTCAGCATCTTTGACTATTTCTTGTTGGCCTTCGTGTAACTCACTCCCTTTTTCGTAGTACTTAAGATATATGAGGGTACTTTAAAAAGTTGATGCGAAGATTTGTATTGCTTTTTAATAGTATTTTTCCATGAACTTTTGGAATACTCTTGTATATTAAAATCATCTCTATATAGATTTGTCTTTGTCACTAGATTATGAGCAATTTCAAAATAGAAATACTGTTTTTTAATATCTTTATATTCCCAGTAACTGTTTTAAAGACTTTCTTTTCTTTTTAATTTTTTTCCCCCTTTCCAGAATGCCTTGTTGACTATTTCCTTGTTATAGTGCTAGACGGACATGTTATCAGGTAGGATTCTCTTCAGCTGTCAGTAAGAACAGTATCTTAAATAAGGGATTTATTTTTCTTTTATAACAAAAATCCAGAACCAGGCTCAAAATCCTCAACAAGGAGCCAGAGTCCTCCTTTTTTCTCCAACATACTTAGCATTTGGTTTTCATCCTCGTGGCAGAAAGATGGCTGCCCTACGTGCCTTCAGGCATTACATCTGTATTCCAGGGCTGAGGACAAGGGGGCAGAACTCTCCTAGTGAGGCTGTACCTTTTTATGCTGGAAGCCCTCCTCAGGGCTTTTGGGTGCACCTCATCGGCTGAGCTGGTGTATTTAGCCACCTCTAGCTGTACAGAAGGTGGAAGTCAAATTATCTTAGCAAAGCATTTTGCTGCACTGAACAACGCTGGGGTTCAGCCAGGAAGGAATGAGAGGGGATGGATGTTGGTAAGGCAATTAGCCACTTCCTTTTTTCATTACTTCATGATGAGCAAATCTCACCGTTTGCTTCTATTTATCTTATTCACTTCCATTCTAGATTTTTTTCCCCTGATCACATTTTAGACCATGTCCTGGCCTCATCTAGAGCACATTTAGAACGGATATCAGAAGTAAACTACTTTTGGAGAAGATGCCCATACATGGCTAATTTCATCTATATTAGGTGGATTCTTACACATTTCAAGTTCTGGAGTTCATTTTTCTGATCTTGTCCCCAGATTATCAGGAGCACGTCTTATTTGAGACTTGCCTTATTTTTTCCTAGAGTAGCTTTCTCTCTCCCATTCTCGGCAACGATTCTAGTCCCTGAACCAACTGCCCCTTGTATCTCAGTAGAGAGCTTCATCATCTTTGTTGAGAAAATAAAATTCATTAGTACTCCATTCCTGACACTTGTCTATGTTTGGTAGTAAATCTTCTATATGCTAACAAGGTATATATAAAGTTTAATATATAAAAATATTATAACACTTAATCATTTATAATATATGCATATCACATATACTATAATATATAATTTATATTGTGATATAATTATGTGATGACATCATCTAATCTATTTTGTTAAAACACATTCTTTCAAAATGTTATTTCCTATACATTAAATGTATCTGTGGTACTCACTCTCTAGATGAAGGCTGTTTCTCTGGAGTAAGAGGGAGGTGGGTAGATGCTGGAGAGAGAAGTCCAGGCATTCAGGCAAAAGGAAATAGACATCGAAACATAAAATGAAAAGACAGAGATTAACTGCCATATTCTGAAAGCAATAATAACACAGTGCACAGTAATGGCTTGGAGAAAAATTTCATTTTTGTCTACTAAAGCATCAAATCCACCAGATGGGGCTCTAATATTCTTTTGGTTCAATGACTGAAAATCCAAGCATTTACTGTTATCTTTAGAGAAAGAAAATATATCACCCATATTAACCTCCAAGAGAATTTGTCTGAGATAGGATTATGCCTCTAATAAGCATTATCATTGTTTAATATCTTTTAATACCATGAGGTGATTTATATAGAAAGGTGCCAATTTGCTGAAAATTGAGTCATCCAAATAGTTGAATTAAATCAGTTCAAGTAGTTCTGAGTTAAATCCTTTTGTGAGCCTTCTTTTAAGGAAACAAAGACATATTTATACACAAATGGATGCATTACAGCTACCGTGCTTTTCCATCTTTGCATTTACTGACATAGTTTAAAATTTGAATTGTTTAAAAATTGTATTAAATCATTGCAAAATTTATCACAGCTGTAATATATATTCAGCTCAATCTAACTGTTTTGATAGGTTATGTTTTGAGTATTGAAACTCAAGATTTTTCAGGGCTGAGATATGGGTTCTTCAAGGAAGACATTTTGCTTCTATTTTTCTGAGATTTAGATTTGGAAATGCAAGTCTCTTCTTGGACTCTTTTCCCTATGACTCATAACTTTTTTGCAACCTGGAAATAATGCCAACTTGGCAAGATAGATCTGAATTTTGATGTAGAGGTTGAGTGGATCTAAACCACAGACTTGAGATTGGGCTATTAGATAGATAATGTCATCTAGGGGAAGAGTCCCAAGTTAGGATCAGGAGCCATAGTCTAATGTCCCAGGTCAGCCAGTCATGAAACCTCACCACCACCAGCAACTACGATAATGTTCACGTTCACCAAATGTTTCTATACATTAACTCATTTAATTCTCCCATAATCCTCTGGGCCTGGCTGAAGTTTCCTTTGGCTGAAGGAAATTCTTTTTTTTTTTCTTAATTAATTGATTTTTTAAATTGACAAATAAAAATTGTATCTATTTATTGTGTGCAACATGATGTTTTGAAATATGTATACATTGTGGAATGGCTAAATTAAGCTAATTAATATATGTGTTACATCACATACTTATTTTCTTATGATGAAGACACTTAAAAATCTACACTTAGCAATTTTCAGTAATATAGTCATTGACTACAGTTACCATGTGTACAACAATCTCTTGAACTTATTCCTTTTGTTTAACTAAAATTTTGTGTTCTTTGACCAACATCTCTCCAATCCCCACCTCTCTCCCAGTCCCTGGGAATCACCATTCTGCTCTCTGCTTCTGTGAGTTCAACTTTTAAAAATTCCACACGTAACTGAAATCATTTGGTATTTGTCTTTTTGTGCCTGGGTTGCAATACTTAACACAATGCCCTCGCAGCTCATCCATGTTGTCACACATGACAATTTTTATTTCTTTTTTTAAGGCCGAATAGTATTCTGTTGTGCATATATGCCTTATTTTCTTTATTCATTCCTCTGTTGATGGACACTTGGGTTGATTTCATAACTTGGCTGTTGTGAATAATGCTGCAGTGAACATGGGAGTGGGGTATCTCTGTGACCAGTTGATTTCACTTCCTTTGGGTATATATCCAGCAGATGGATTGCTTGGTCATACAGTAGCTCTATTTTTTTTAAATTTATTTTTATTTTATTTTATTTTTTATTTTTATTTTTATTTATTTTTTTTCATGATTTTCTTTTTTTTTCCGTTAAATTTTTATTTTGTCAATATAAAATGTATATGATTATTATGGCCCATCACCGACACCTCCCTCCCTCCTCCC
>NW_007726185.1:64927-114145 GCF_000696425.1 Galeopterus variegatus | reverse complement strand
TGTGCCCGCACCTCACTCAGCCAGTGAGCGGGAACCGGTCTGTATGTGGGATCCGAACCCTCGGCGGGAGCACAGCTGCACTCCCAAGTGGCACACTGTAGCAGTGCGCCACCGGGCCGGCCCCAGTAGCTCTATTTTTAATATTTTGAGGACCCTCCATACTGTTTTCCATAATGGTTGTACTAATTGACATTCCCACCAGCAGTGTGCAAGTTTTCTCTTTTCTCCACATCCACCGAAGGACAAGTCTCCAGAGAAGGTGGCAGCTGAGTGCCTAGCAGCCATCAGTCACAGCAGCCAAGGGACAGGTGCACAACCTGTCTTTCTTCATTCCTAGGTTACTCAGTTGCATAGCTCCACCTGTACTAACACGTGACTGACCCCTCTCAGACCTGTGCAATATCGCAGCTCTGTTTATACTAATCTTTCTAAATAGGGAAAGTGTTTTAAAATGTAAAAATTAGTCAACTTTTCTTTCTGGTGCATGGATTCTAGGAAAACCGTTAAGTACATGAACAGGCAGTCTCAGCTGATCCCAGGGGAGCTGCTTGCCCTTTACTCGCATTTGTAGCTAAAACATTAAAAGCATTAGCATAATACTTAATGCTTGCTTAGTTAGAAAGTAGGTGTATTTGTCAGAGCTGGTGCCATGGCCAGTGAGGGGAAGGATTTCTGAGGAGACTACAAGGGGGTAAAAACCTGTAATCTCATCCTCCTTTGGACTGGGGCTGGCTCAGCTGCTGGTGAGAGACCAATCAGGAGGGTGAGAAGTAAGCTCCAGAAGGCATGATAATAAAAACGAGTAATTGCTGAGTGCCTCTTCTGAGCTGGGAGACTGTGTGTGATGCCTTACATGGATTCTCTCTTACGTGTCCACCAGTGAAGCAAGCAGGCATTATCCAACCCGGTGTACAAGTGAGGTGGCGTGACTTGCCCAAGGCCACATGCAGCTGCAACAGGCAGGTGTTTAGCACTGGACAGCTTCTGTTCTGGGAAATGAAGGCATCCTCCTGGCTAATGGGGATCCTAGGAGCAGATGTCACTCACAGATCGGGCCAAGGAGGCAGACCACCTCAGGGAAGTCCATCGAGGTGGTGAGAGAGAAAGGAATTACACTTACTGAACACGTAGTATATACCAGAACCTGGAAACACGTAGAGTTATAGCACGTGGGATAGGGAGGAAGGACACGGGCTCTGGAATAAAGCCACCAGAGGTCACATCCTGATTCTGTCATTTCTGACAGACAGCTCTGAGCAAGTTACTGAATCCTCTCTAAACCTCAGTTTCTAACCTCTAACATGGAAATATTTGTCCTTACTTGATAGAGCATTTCAAAGGATTAATTGAGATGACCTGCACGAAGCGCTTGCTCGACAGGGCGGAGGGAATCACTTCCCAAAGTTCCAAAGCTGGCGAGAGGTGAAGAAGGGATTTGAATGCAGGTTTTCCTGATTCCAAAGCCCTGGCTCGACAAGCCAAGGAAGAGACTTGGGCTCGGGGCTGGCTTCTGTCTCTGCAGTGGATCCCAGCTCTCTGGCATCATCTCGCTGCTCTGCCCTTGTTGATTCTGCCTCAGCCACACGTATTTCTGGAAGACACCGGGTTTGTTCCAGCCTTAGACTGTTGGCGTTGGCTGGAATGCAAGTTTTACTTGGGATTCCATTCCCACAGCTACTGCATGCCCCGCTAGCTCCTTCACCCCCTTCAAGTATTTCCTGAAATTTCACCTCCTCATTGAGGCCCTCCCCTCGCCATCTGACCCCGAACTGAAACTTGACCACCAGTGGAATTCCCAATACACTTTTCTTCTGTCCAAAAACTCTGTAAGGGCAGGGATTCTTGTCTGGGATTTTTTTTTTTTTTCTTCAGTGATGTATCCCCAGTGCCTGAGATTTAACCACTTAAATATCTGGTTAATGAATATTGAGTGAATGAATAACTGGGGAGAGGGCTGAAGGAAGGCAAGAGCAAGATCCATCCTAAAACCTGAAGGAATTTTGATTACTGAATTTTGAGCCTAATGTTGCCAGGACAACATAAAGCCTAGTTACCTAAACAGGAGCATGACATCAGGTTCCACCATAGGCAGGCTTGGATTTCTGCTGAGTTGCATAGGATGAACTAGAACGTCTTACTCCTCATGTGAGAATCAGGGTCATCCTCAGATTCCAAACGCTGGCCTGCAACTTTTCATTTATCTAGTCAACAAATGTTTACAGATGCTACTATGCTCTAGGCACTGTGCTGGGTCTTGAGTCCTAGGAATACGAAGATGAATAAAACACTGTCCCAGCCTTCACAGAGCTCACAGTGTGGTGGAGAAAATAGATAAATACAGATCATTATTTTAAAAATGAATAAAGCTAAGAGCAGAGACAATATGCCCAAGGATTGGGGGTGTCCTATAACCAATGGCTGACCAAGGCAGGTGTCAACCAGGCAGGCAAAAAAGAGGTCTGAGGGGCCCTGAAAGTTGGCTTTCCTTCACACTGATATCTCTTAAATATTTGTCCAACCGTGATTCAGTGAATGCCCTGAGATAGAGATGTTGTCTTCATGGAGTTGTATGCAGAAACAGATTAATAAACTAGTTCATTTCCATTGGCTGAAATGGACGCGAAATCTTTTAAACATTTTCCCTGAGTTCTTAATTTCGCTTCAACATCTTTGGCAGTTTTCTAAATAAGACAACTTTTTGCAAGATATTTAAAGGCATTTAAACTTTAGATAGTAAAATAAGTGACTTGTTCCCAGTAAGTGGCACAATGCCCCAAATTATTTTGTTTTAGATTTCTAGTTGGTTGCAATTGCATACATATGTCACAAATATGAAACAGATATAGGCTGGGGCCAGTAAGAAGTGCTTGTTTTAATTCTCATTTAGAAATGCTGTTTAATTTGATGGGAGTGCAATCAATTTACAGTTCATCAGTTAATATATATCTGAAACCTGAGTTGACTGGCGTTATTTTCTTCTTTATTCCAGAGTTGTTTGGTAAGCCTTGTAAATCCACTGGGCTCCGGACAGCTACCTGGCTGATCCACATTAGTTGAAATCTTCTCATGTCTTCTTTGAGTCTCAGTTTTTTTTTTTTTTTTTTCCTTTTTGTCTTTTTTCGTGTCCGGCAACGGGATCGCAAACCTCAGTGCTGCACCCGCACCTCGCTCAGCCAGTGAGCGGGAACCGGTCTGTATGTGGGATCCAAACCCTCGGCGGGAGCGCCGCCGCGCTCCCAAGCGGCGCACTGTAGCAGTGCGCCACCAGGCCGGCCCTGAGTCTCAGTTTTTTTGTGTGCAAGATAGGTTTAATAATTAGTTCAAAGGATTGTTATGAGGACAAAGCATAGTTTGTACCATTCTCTAAGCTTTGTTTGTTTTCTAATTATAGCAAAACACATAACAAAATTTATTATTTTAACCATTTTAAGTGTATAATTAGTAGTATTAACTATATTCACACTGTTGCAAAGCAGATCTCCAGAAATTTTCCTTTTGCAAAATTGAAACACTATACCCACTAAACAATAATGCCCCATTCACCTGTCCTCCAGCCCCTAGCAACCACCAGTCTACGTTTTGTTTCTATTCATTTGATTACTTCAGATACCTCCGATTAGTGGAATCATACCGTATTTGTTTTTTTGTGACTGGCTTATTTCACTTAGCATAATGCCCTCAAGGTTCATCCACTTTGTAGCATGAATAGGATTTTCTTATGTTTTAAAGCTGAATAATATTCTGTCACATATGTATACCACATTTTCTTTATCCCTATGTCGATGGACATTTGAGTTGCTTTGAGCTCTTGGCTATTGTGAATAGTGCTGCTATGAATATGAGCATACAAATGTCTCTTCAGGACCCTGCTTCCAGTTCTTTTGCCCATGAGTGGGATTGCTGGATCACATGGTAGTTCTATTTTGAATTTTTTGATGGGTCGCTGTACTGTTTTCCATAGCAACTGCACCATTTTACATTCCCACAAGCAGTGCAAAGTGGTTTCAATTTCTCCATGTTCTTGCCAATATTTGCTATTTTCAGTTATTTTGATAGTAGTTTTTAAGTTTGTGCCAGTTTTAGAAATCATGCTGATAAGAGTTATTAGTGTGAGATGTAGGACCGAAAATGAGTATAATATTTATGTAAATTTATACAGAAAATATAAATGTAAAATATATATTTATATAATTATCAATATGTGGAAAAATGATAGAATAGGAATTAAGGCAAATATGGCAAGTGTGGTTATAGTAAACATATTTTTGACATTATCAATTAATATATATTGAGTACTTGTTATATATAGGATAAAGCATTTTGTTACATGGTAATATAACTAATTAAAAAATTATAAAATATTCCATGTTTATGTTAAGAAATTAAACCAACTCAGAATCATGTAAAGTAAAAAGCAAAAGTCCCCAGTACACTCTCTACTTATTCTTGTCTCTTGCCACCCTTTCAAATCTCCAGTCCCTAACAGTAGCCATTGGAAAAAACTTTGCTCTATCCTTTCTATATGTTCTATGCAAATATCTCTGTCCATATTCCCTTTTTAAGTTAGATTTCAGTATACATATTTTTCATGAAGAATTTTTAGATGTGAATATTTTATCCAATAGAAATGATTTTTTGATAAGAAGTGGCTATCTGTGCAACTAGACATTATTATTGCAGATGTGATTGTTGGTGTTTGTATTTGACTTTACGTGATGTCCGAAACCTTGCAAAGGGATCACTCCTGCCTGTGAGCAGTAATGAGTCATGGCCGCTTGCTCTTGAGAAGCAGCCAAGCAGGACGGTTCTCACAAAGTCGTTTCCATATGTTCTTTCCTGGCCGGCAGTTCAGCCCTTGTTTTATTGAGTGTAATGGTCAAGAACTTGGGTTTTAATATCTAAAAAAGATTTGGGCTCAAGTCCTGGTTTTTTGTTTTTTATTTTTTTGGCCACTGGCAGGTATGGGGATCTGAACCCTTGATCTCGGTGTTATAACTGTGCTCTAACCAGCTAGGCTAACTGGCCAGCCCCTTTGGCTCTTTTCCATGTCTCTGGATATTGCATATTTGCACACTCACTCATTCATCACAAGTGCCTGCTATGTACCAGACACTCTTTGTTGCCCTGATGCTGTGGTCTGAATGTTTGTGATCCTTAAAATTTGTATGTTGAAATCATTACCTGCAAGGTAACAGTATTAGGAGGAGGAAGGGGCTTTGGGAAGAGACATGGGATTCGTGCCCTTATAAAAAAGGCCCCAGAGAGCTGCCTTGCTCCTTCCACCATGTTCAGACATGAGCCAGGAAGCGGGCTCTTGACACACCAAATCTGTCCGAGCCTTGATCTTGGACTTCCCAGCCTCTGGAACTCTGAGAAATAAATACCTGTTGTTTACAGGCCACCTAGTCTGTGGTGTTTTGTTATAGCAGCCTGAGCAGACTAAGACACCTGAAAAAGCTCTGTTCTCATCCAGCTTACATTCTAATGCACAGAGACAGACAATAAATGAAATGTAAATCAGTTTTTAAACCATAAAGTGCTTTTGGAATGTAATTTTTATGTTTGACATAGGTTTTGATGATGGCTGCTGTCTTCTTAGGAGAGCATAAAAACATTATCTCCACATATTTCTGATTCACCTCTTGGGTTAGCAATGCTTCCTCATGCTGTGACTAAACCAGCATCTGCTTCAGTTGACTAAAATAATCATATTATCATTTGGCTCTCAGATATGACTAGAAAATTGATCATAAAATATCAGACTCATGATATATAGTGTGTATCTCTGTAATCCCATGAATTTTGTGGTATATAACAGGGCTTCTGAAAAATGTCTAACAAAATAATATCGAATAAAAATGCATTTTTGTACAAAAAGTTGATTGAGTCTCCTTGATTAGTTATTTGTTTACTTATTTATTTATTTATTTTTGAGGTGGAAGGATATGTTTATTGCCCTGGTTTTATCATTTACACGTTATATACAGATATTGAAATATCACACTGTACCCCCAAAATATGGACAATTATTATGTGTCAGTTAAAATATAATAAAAAAGAAATAAAATTTTAAAAAGAAGTAAAATTTTAAAAAGATTTTATTAATTTTTGGAAAATTCTCAGCCATTATTATGTCTTATATTTCTTCTGTTCCTTTCTTATGTTCTTTTCCTGATATTCTCACTACATGTGAGTTACGCCTTTTGCAATTGTCCCACAGTTCTTGGATAATCTGTTCTATCTTTTTCATCCTGTTTTCTCTTTACATTTCAGTTTTGGAGGTTTCTATTGACATATTTTCAAGCTCATGATTCTTTTCTTGGTGGTGTCCAGTCTACAGATGAGCCCATCAAAAGCATTCTGCATTTCTGTTTTGGTGTTTTTGTTTTTGTTTTTACTTTTGTTTTCTTTTTTTTTTTTTTTTTTGTCTTTTTCGTGACTGGTAAGGGGATCGCAACCCTTGGTGTGGTGTCACCCGCACCACGCTCAGCCAGTGAGCGCACCGGTCATTCCTATATAGGATCCGAACCCGCGGCAGGAGCGTCGCTGCGCTCCCAGCGCCGCACTCTTCCGAGTGCGCCAGGGGGCCGGCCCTACTTTTGTGTTCTTTTTAATTTTTACTTTTTAATGAATCAAAATTGATTATACATATTTTGGGGGTTCAACGTTGAGATATGTTGATAAATCAATATTACTAGTACATATATTGTTACAAATTGTACTTATTCTTTATGCCCCTTGTCCAATCTCTCCCTATCCCCTCCCCCACCCCCTCCCACCACTGATAACCCTAGATTTCTTCTCTCCTTCCGAAAGAGTAATAGTTACTCTGTTGATTTGTTGCCTAGATGATCTGTCCAATGCTGAGAGGAGTGTTCACGTCCCCCAGTATTATCATAGAGCAGCTGCTGCTTCTGTCACTCTGGAATGGGCTTTGTGGAGAGCGACATCCTTTTCTTTTCTTTGGTCTCTGCTGGTGACTCTCCTTGTGTCAATGCACTCCAGTGGCTTGCGGACCATCTGCATGGTGGTTGTGGCATCGAGCCACTTTCACAGCAGCCATCATTACTGTGGTGGCTATGGTGGGCCACCCACATGGAGGTGATATTTTTGGCATGCTCCTTGGCACTGGCAGTGTGCCTGGTTGTGTGAGGGGTGTCTGATCCCTGGCTCCAAGCCTCAGGTCCCTGGGTGGGCCCTGAGGCACTGGTGGTGTGTCTGAGCTGGAACTAATTTGTTGTCCTTTGCTTGCTTCTAAAGTGGGGGATCTTCCTGTGGGAACCAGTACTTGAGCTCTGTGGTTGAGCTAAATTGCTGCTTTGCTGCAGTTTCCCTAGGGAAGGCATTTTATGCAAGTCAGGGTATAATGGTTGACTTTATAGGTACTTCTGGCTCTCCAGAGACCTGGTGCACCTGGGTTGTGTAGAAACTCTGATCTTGGCCTGAGTCTTTTCATCAAATTGCACCCCATGAAATTCTATATTCCTGACCAGTCTCCTCTGAGTGGTCCTGCACTGATTGGGGGCAGATCAGCTGTCCTTGCTGTGCCCCAGTGTCCCCTGGTGGGCCCGTTTCCCCCACTGCCCATGCTGCAAACACTTCCCATGTGATGGGCCATGTGCTGGTCCCTTGTGATGACTCACTGAGTGGCTCTTTTTTCAGTTGTTGTGGCTCCTTGCTCCTGTGTGGGTCCACGGGAACCCTATTAGTGGTCTTGCTGGCCTGGGGGCCACCAAGGCCCTCTTCTCCCCTGCCACCTCCAAGCAACTCCATCTGAAGGGCTTGATTAGTCATTTAAATTGATCCATTTAAACTAAACCTACTGAGAAAAAAAAAGAAAATTCACTGAAAAATATAAAATGTAATACACAAATACAAAGTATTATTAAGAATTGTAAAAGAATCTGATCTATTTTTTGATGTTTTACTGCTGATGGCTTTTAAGCCTCCTCCCCCCACTTCCCCTTGTGCCCTATACCTGGCAAGCTGATAAGAAAGTCCAGAGCTCCCTCCTTTGGCACTAGCAGAGGCTCAGACTAGCGGAGATTAACCCTGACTCCAGCACCACCCTCTAACCACAATAAAAACCCAGTCTCCTTTCTCTGCTCTCTCAGGTCATTCACGGACCAACTTGGGAGGCCTGCCCTGCTCTCCCCAGAAAGCCTCACAAAGTGAGTAATGAAACTTTTCATATACTCTTGGTGTGTGTGTGGCACCATCAGTCTTGACATCCCAACCAGATCTTGAGTGGGGGTCCATCCTGTCTCTACAGAGTAGCTACAACAAGAATAGCTTTCAAGAAATCTTCAGATGAAACCCCCTCCCTGTTATTTACAACTTACAAATATCTGTAAATATTTGGCAGATTGGTTTATTTACAGTAACCCTGGTGGGACAACAGTCATCTGCAACATCCAAGTTGTCTATCAGCCCTTGCCTCCCCATCCTCATCCAGTTCTGGAAATGGTCCGGAACTGTAGGAATCAAGAATTAAAAGCTTCTTGGTACCCAATGAGTTTGGCTAAGCCATGTGCATGCATCTGTCTATTGAGCCCCAGCATTCCCTTCAGTCCTATTGAGATCAATCCATGTACTGCCTCAATTTCCTTCTGGAGCCAGGAGTTTGGATCTAAAGCCCAATTCTATTGGAGAAGGGGGTTTAGCCTTTTCCCAGGCTGTGTTCTGCTCTCTGCTGCTCCAAGCACTAATGGATGATGTCTTGTTAGACTGATTGCCTAAGATCGTGCTTACTCCCTGACCAGCTGTTGTGATGTCTCACCATTCAGATAAAGTCTCCTTGGCTATGGACATCTGCCCTAAGCAAGTAGGGTTTACCACGATCTTTTGGACACAGTCTGTTGGACTTTTTGGTTACCCTATGTAGGAACTAGGCCTATAGCTTGGCAATTTCCCCAGCTCCACTTTTCTCAGTCTTGGGTTCTGTATTCATCCTTCCCTTATCTCCCGACATACATGCACACCCCCCACCCTCTGAATGCACCCATGAACACAAACCCACTCACTCTAGCTGTGTTACTTTTATTGTAGTGTGCCTTACTCGCATGCCTGCCAAGTTATTTTACATATGCATTGAAATTTTGTGTTTTCCTTGACTAATTTCTTCAGTCATGATTCCACATTATGTTTATCGGAGCATTACCAAAATACACCTCTTCATCATATTCGCCTCCATACATAGCTCTCTGTGACTACCGGTGAGAATGCCTAGACCTTCCTTCCTTGTGCATATGAGTGGGATTGCCTCCAATATTACAGGAGTCCTTGGAGGCCCCAGTTCTTCCCTAACTTCCCCAAAAGATGTCTTTAGAGCTTCATCTCTTGTATTAGATACATATTGCTATGTAAAAATTATCCCATATCTTAGTGGTGTCAAGCAATAAACATTTATTCTATCACATATTTGCTGGTGATCAGGAATTCAGAGCAGCTTAGCTGGATGTTTCTGGCTCAGGGTCTCTCATGAGGGTACAGTCAAGACATCCACCAAAGCTACCATCATCTTAAGGCTTAATGGGGGATGGAGGACCCTCTTCCAAGATGCCTCACTCACAGGCTGTTGTCAGCAGGCCTCAGTTCCTCACCAAGTGGACTTCTGCATAGGCTGTCTGAGTGTTTTCATGATATGGCAGATGGCTTTTTTTCCCCATAGGAAGGGATCCAGGAGCAAGCAAGGCAGAAGCAGTCTCTTGTAACCTAGCTTTGGAAGCCACATGTTGTCAGTTTTGCAATATTCCGTTGGGTGACACAGGTCAGTACTATTCACGGGGGGGGGGGGGGTAACACAAGGGCATGAATGCCAGGAAGTGGGGATCACTGGGGACGTTTTGGAAGTGGGCTGGCTACCACACCTCTTTAGCTTAAGGTTTGATCAATTCAGATGCAAGAGTCTACGCCTTGTAGCTCTTCTTTTCTCTCCAGGTCATGCCGTAGGCTGCTGAATAGTTTCAGGACTAGCTGCCCTTGACTTGCCAGTCAACTGTGGTGAGGTGGGGGAGGCATCTTGTGCTATAAACCTAATTGTTGTAGGTGATGGCATATGGGCAGGGCAGTTTTCTAAGAACAACGTAGAGATGAAGCCAACCATGAAGTATGTGTTTAGCATTCACTTGACTACAATAGAAGAATCGGGAAGGGAGAAAATAAGAGAAAGAGGATGATAAAAAAAAAGACGCAAACGAGGCTACCTGACTTCTCAGAAACCTTCTCAAGGCACCTGCACCTTCACGATTGACAGATGTCAGGATTGCAGCCGTGGGCTACGGCCAGCAGAGGGCAGGCTTCCAGGAGTCAGAGACTGCCAGTTCACTTTAAAGGAGAAATAGAATTGTAAAAATTCAGAGTTGAAAGGAGCCTGAAAAAGTCATCTCCTAGGACCATCTTATTTCACAGATAATAAATCCAAGGCCCAGACAAGTGAAAGCGGCTTGTCTGGCTTCTCTCAGCCTGTAAGTGGGCACAGCTGGGATCTGAATGCTGCGCTCCTTCACCATCTTTGCTTTCATGACATTAAAGCTTTTCTCTCTCAATGAGACTGGCTTGAAAAACAACCCGGGCTCTTAACTTGTTGATCTAGCCCACCACGTTTTAGAGAAATGGAAAGGATTAAGCTTACTTTATTATTTCTCAAATTTGAGCAAAAGGGTAATAAAGTTTTTGGTATTTTTATTTTTGACAAATCATTTTTATATTTTTATTATTTCCATCTAAACAGGTACAAATGTAAAACTAGATGGAGCCTTCTTATGTTTATAGCTCTGATAAAATTATTTGTTAAGATAAAATTAATAAAGTTAATACCAATAAAGAATTTTTTTAAATTTAATTTTATTTTACTTTACTTCTCAAAATACATTGTACTTGATTTTCATGCCCTTTTACCCGTTCCTCCCCCCCCCCCATTGTATCTGTGCACTTGACTTAAATAGTTCAAGGAATTTTTGTGGTTATTCTGTCTTCTTCCCTCCACCCTTTCTTTGTTTGTGTGTTTATTTATTTATTAATTTTTAGCTCCCACAAATAAGTGAGAACATGTGGTATTTCTCTTTCTGTGCCTGACTTGTTTCACTTAATATAATTTTCTCTACTCCATGCATGTTGTTGCCAATGGTAGTATTTCATTCTTTTTTTTACAGCAGAGTAGTATTCCATTGTGTAGATATATCACAGTTTCCTTATCCAGTCATCAGATGATGGACATTTGTGCTGGTTCCAACTCTTGGCTATTGTAAATAGAGCTGCAGTAAACATGGGAGTCCAGGTATCCCTTCAGCATGATGATTTCCATTCCTCTGGGTATATTCCCAGCAGTGGGATAGCTGGGTCATATGGTATATCTATCTGTAATTGTTTGAGGAACCTCCATATCATTTTCCATAGAGGCTGCACCAGTTTGCAGCCCCACCAACAGTGGATGAGAGTTCCTTTTTCTCCACAACCTCTCCAGCACTTATCGTTCTCAGTCTTTTGGATGTTAGCTATCCTAACTGGAGTGAGATGGTATCGCAGTGTGGTTTTGATTTGCATTTCCTGGATGTTGAGTGATATTGAGCACTTTTTCATGTGTCTGTTGGCCATTCATATATCTTCCTTTGAGAAATGCCTGCTCAGCTCCTTTGCCCATTTTTTAATTGATGTATTTTTTTTGTTGTAAAGTTGTTTGAGTTCCTTGTATATTCTGGATATTAATCCTTTGTTGGATATATATATTGCAAATTTTTTTCCCACTCTGTTGGTTGTTTTCTTACTCTGTTGATTGTTTCTTTTGCTGTGCAGAAGCTTTTCAGTTTGATATAATCTCATTTCTTTATTTTACCTTTAGTTGCCTGTGCTTTTTGGGTCCTATTCATGAATTCTGTACCCATTCTTACTTCCTGGAGTGCTTCCCCTATGTTTTCTTTAAGGAGTTTTATTGTTTCAGGATGTGTATTTAATTCTTTAATCCATTTTGAATTGATTTTGGTATATGGTGAAAAACATGGGTCTAGTTTCATTTTCCTGCATATGATTATCCAGTCTTCCCAGCATCACTTGTTGAAAAGGCATTCTCTTTCCCAGTATGTAGTTTTGCTGCCTTTGTCAAACATCAGATGGCTGTGGGTGTGTGGATTGATTTCTGGGTTCTCTATTCTATTCCATTTGTCTGTGTGTCTATTTTTATGCCAGTATCATGCTGTTTTGGTTATTATAGCTTTGTAATATAGTTTAAAGTTAGGTCATGTTATGCCTCCAGCTTTATTTTTTTTCTCAGGATTGCGTTAGGTATACATGGTCTTTTGTTGTTCCATATAAATGTCTGGATAGCTTTTTCCATCTCAGAGAAAAATGTCATTGGAATTTTGATGGAGATTGCATTGAATCTGTAGATCATTTTGGGTACTATGGACATTTTCACAATGTTAATTCTTCCAATCCAAGAGCATGGGATAACTTTTCATCTTCTTGTTTCCTCTTTAATTTCTCTCAACAGTGGTTTGTAGTTTTCTTCATAGAGATTTTTCACATCCTTGGTCAGCTTTATTCCTAAATATTTTATTTTTTTTGGTGGCTATTGTAAATGGGCTAGCTTTCTTGATTTCTTTTTCTGCATATTCACTGGTGGAGTATAGAAATGCTACTGATTTTTCTGTGTTGATCTTGTAATTGGCAACTTTGCTGAAATGATTTATCAACTCTAGGAGTTTTTTTAATAGAAGCTTTAGGTCGTTCAATATATAGGATCATATCATCTGTAAAAAGGGACAGCTTGACTTCATCCTTTCCAATCTGGATGCCCTTTATTTCCTTCTCTTCTCTGATTGCTCTGGCTAGTACTTCCAACACCATGTTGAATAGGAGTGGTGAGAGTGGGCATCCTTGTCTAGTTCCTGTTTTTAAGGATTCATTCAGGATGATATTGGCAGTGGGCTTATTGGATATGGCTTTAATTATGTTGAGATACTTTCCATCCATGCCTAACTTGTAGAGAGTCTTTATCATGAAAGGATGTTGAATTTTGTCAAATGCTTTTTCAGCATCAATAGAGATGATCATGTGGTTTTTGTCTTTGCTTTTATTAACATGGTGTATCACATTTATTGATTTGCATATGTTGAACCAACCTTGTATCCCTGGGATGAATCCCACTTGATTATGGTGTATAATTTTCTGTATGTGTTGCTGTGTTCTGTTAGCTAGTATTTTATTGAGGATTTTTACATCTATATTCATCAAGGATATTGGCCTGTAGTTTTCTATTTTTGATGCATCTTTGTCTGGTTTTGGTTTCAGGGTGATGTTTGCCTCATAGAATGGGTTTGGGAGAATAGCCTCTGTTTCAATCTTTGGAACAGTTTGTAGAGAATTGGTATCAGTTCCTCTTTGAAGATTTGGTAGAACTCTGCAGTGAACCCATCTGGTCCTGGGCTTTTCTTTGTTGAGAGCCTTCTGATAACAGCTTCAATCTCTTTCATTGTTATTGGTCTATTCAGATATTCTCTAACTTCTTGCCTCAGTTTTGGTAATTTGTATGCATCCAGGAATTTATCCATTTCCTCCAGATTTTCAAATTTGTTGGCATATAGATGTTTATAGTAGTCTCTAATGATTCCTTGTATTTCTGAGGTGTCAGTTGTAATATCACCTTTTTAATTTCTAATTTTTGTTATTTGGATCTTCTCTCTTCTTTTCTTAGTCTTGCTAAAGGTTTGTTGATTTTATTAATCTTTTCAAAAAACCAACTTTTTGTTTCATTGATCTTTTGTATTGTTTTTTGAGTTTCTATTTCATTTAGTTCTGCTCTGATCTTAATTATTTCTTTCCATCTACTAACTTTAGTAGTTTAGTTTGGATTGTTCTTGTTTTTCTAGATCTTTAAGGTGAAATGTTAGGTTATTTATTTTCCATCTTTCCATTCTTCTGAAGTAAGCATTTAATGCAATAAATTTCTCCTTAATACTGCTTTTGCAGTATCCCACAGGCTTTGGTATGATGTGTCATTACATTCATTAGTTTCAAGAAGTTTTTGGATTTCCTGTTTAATTTCTTCTTGGACCCACATGTCATTAAGTAGAATCTTGTTTAATTTCCATGAGTTTGTATAGTTTTCAGAGTTTTGTTTATTATTGATTTCTAATTTAATCCATTGTGATCAGAAAAAAAATACATGGAATAATTCCAATTTTTTTGAATTTGTTAAGACTTGCTTTGTGACCTAACATGTGGTCTATCCTGGAGCATGTTCCATGTGCTGATGAGAAGAATGAATATTCTGAGGTTGTTGGGTGGAATGTTCTGTAGATATATGCCAAATCCATTGGTCTAAAGTATTGTTTAGATCTTACGTTTCTCTGTTGATTTTTTTGCCTAGATGGTCTGTCCAATGATGAGAGTGGGGTGTTCAGGTCCCTGCTATTATGATATTAGTGTCTATTTCTTTCTTTAGATCTAATAGTGCTTGCTTTGTAAATCTGGCTGCTCTGACATTAGGTGCATATATATTTATGATTATTATGTCTTCTTGATGGATGGATCCTTTTATCATTATATATTGGCCATCTATCTCTTTTAATGGTTTTTGCTTTAAAGTCTATTTTATCTGATATAAGACTAGCTACTCCAGCTTGTTTTTCATTTCTACTTGCACGATATATCTTTTTCCATCCTTTCACTCTTAGTCTGTGTGTTAGGTTAAGTGAGTCTCTTGGAGACAGCATATTGTTGGGTCCATCTTTTTAATCCAGTCAGTCAGTCTGTGTCTTTTGAATGGGGAATTTAGTCCCTTTACGTTCAGAGTTATTATTGAAAGGTGTTGATTTACGCCTAGCATTATACTGATTTTTGTTTAGATGTCTTAAGTATCTTTTGTTCCTTTCTTTCAAATTTTCTGTTCGTCTTCTGTATTAGTTGGTTTCTTGGGTTGATAAACTATTTTTTTTCTCTTTTGTTAGCATTTTTGTTTTGCTGGTAGGTATTGTTCTTTCTTGAGTATTCATGGCAGTGATGGTTGTTTTTGTGGTATCAAACCCAGTACTTCCTTGAGAATTTCTTGTAGGGCTGGTTGTGTGGTAGTGAACTCCCACAGTTATTGTTTGTCTGAGAAATATACTATTTGTCCTTCATTTTAGAAGGATAGCCTTGCTGGGTAAAGTATTCTTGGCTGGCAAATTTTGTCCTTTAATGTTTTGAATATATCATCCCATTCTTTTCTGGCTTTTAGAGTTTCAGATGAAAAGTCTGATGTTATTCTGATTGGGGCTCCCTTATAGGTGACTTGCCACTTCTCTCTTGCAGCCTTTAAGATTCTCTCTTTGTCTTTGAATTTTGTTAGTTTGATTATCACGTGTCTTGGAGAGGACCTTTTTGGGTGTTTGGTGATCTTTGGGCTTCCTGAATCTGGGGATCTGTGACTTTCCCTATACCTGGGAAGTTTTCTGCTATTATCTCATTGAATATGTTTTCAATGCCATTTCCCCCCCCCCCCCCCTTCTGGAATACCCATGATTTGGATATTTGAGCACTTAAGGTTGTCAGTCGTCTCTCTTAAATTTTCTTCAGTTTTTCTGATTCTTTTTTCTTTTTTTCTGGTCTGCCTGTGATAATTCAAACAGCCTGTTTTCGCCATCAGAAATTCTCTTTTCTGCTTGTTCAAGTCTGCTGGTTAAACTCTCTGTTGTGTTTTTTATTTCATTGAATGAATCCTTCAGCTCCACAAGCTCAGCTACATTCTTTTTCAAGGCATTGATTTCTTTGTACATTTCTTCTTTCAGATCCTATATGTTTTTTTCTCATTTCATTGTGTTGTTTCACTGAATTTTCTTGTATCTCATTTAGTTTCCTTAGAATAGTTTCTCTAAATTACTTGTCTGTTGTTTCAAAGATTTCCTGTTCTATAGGATCTATTGCTTGAAAGTTATTAATTTCCTTTGGTGGCAATGTCGTTTCTTGATTTTTCATATTTCTGGTTTCTTTCCTTTGGTGTTTTGTCATTGTGGCTGGCGGTGTCACAGTCCACTTGTTTCACCCTGATGTCTGGCTTGGATCCTGAAGGGACTGCTGCTTCTGGACAGCAGAAACTAGCCTGGACTGGATGGCTTGCCCCACTTGCCTACACCAGCTCATCAGGGTGTGTGGGAGCCCGGAGCCTCTCAAGTCACTCCTGGAGATGGAATGGCCTGGGCTGGATGTCCCGCCCCACCTGCCTTCACTGGCTCGTCTGGCTTGGGGCTTGGGAGCCTGGAGCCTCTCAAGTCACTCACAGAGATGGGACAGCCTGCGCTGGAAGTCTCACCCTGGCCCCTCCTGCCTTATCTGACCAGTAGGCTCGGGGCGTGTGTGCTTTGGAGAGACTTTAGAAGTCTCTCTACAGAATGGGGAACAACCTGAACTGGGGTCCCGTGGTGGGTGGCTCCTGTCCACTCCAGCACAGATTTTGGGTCCTCTGTCGCTGCTCCTCAGAAGCTGCAAATTGGTTGCTCCGTGTGAGAGTGACACCAGGAACTGACTACCCTGCCATCTTGACCAGCAAATAAAAGAATTTAAAAACTGTTACATTGACAACATTAATTGGATGTAGAGGATGGTGTTATTTTGTGGAAACTAAACTGTTCTTCACCACCTGAATTTGGTAATACATTTACTCTGTGTACACCCCACCCTGGAGCTGTGTGGTTAATCGATTTTCCCACCATTTTATTCTATGTAAACCATGACAAACTTCCATTTGGATACTGAGTTATTTTATCATCATTTTGTTCTCATTTAGTGAAAATGCTTCATTTATGGATTAATCTCACTTCTTTCCTCATTAGCTGGATAGTTCTACTTGTCTCCGACATAACTATAAATATAAATGCAAACATAAGCCATGATATCTGGAGAGATAATTGGTTATTAGGTGATTACCCAGAGGATATATGTATATTAACATAAGCATTGAAATGAAAACACACTAAAGAAAAAAAAATCAGAGAAATTTTAGCTTCCTGAAAATATGTTTACAAACCCTTGAGTGTCCTCAGGCTGCAATTAGAGGACACGCTGCAGAATGCATGTGGTTCCAGTCCTGGTGGTATGTTCTAGACATGATGTTGTATGTTGTCTGAGTAAGAGTTACCTTGATTTCCAGAGAAACAAGAAGGGCCATTAACATTTGTTCAGCTGTTGGTGACAATGTCTTATTGAAGAGCTAGTTCATGAATGCACAGAGAACACAGGCTTCCTTTTGCCTCTCTTTGAGTCACCCAGATTAAAGGTACACCCTGTGGAAAGTGGACAGAGTGAGGGCAGAAAGCTGGGTGTCCTGGACACCTCAATCGCAGGCTGTTTCATCTGTTACAGGGCCCTTGATTTGACCTTGTGATGATTCAGCCCGGCTGGGAAACTGAATACAAAGTAAGACCTGACTGAAGCCAGATGCTCTGTGTGACCTGTGCTTCAGCCACGATGAGCTGCAGTTAGCAATTGATGCCTTTTGGATTCATCTAAATATAAGAGCATCCCAAACTTATTTGAATTAAGCATATTTTCAGTGTTAAAACAGCAGACCTCGGCGTAGCTGTTTTCTGAGTCGGAAGAGCAGCATTCCATCACCCGGGCCACATGCCAAAAATGCAGTCTGTAGCTCACTTGGGAGAATGCAGTGCTGATAACACCAAGGTCAAGGGTTCGGATCCCCCTCCCACCAGCTACCAAAAGGAAAAAAAAAAAGAAGCTGTGTTGGTCATCATTTCACAATGTACATGTCTATCAAAACACCAAATAGTAAACCTTAAATATGAACGATTTTCGTCAATGCTGCCTCAATAAAACTGTTAAAAAAAAAAAAAAAAAGGAGTTTGTGACCGAACCACTTTGGATGGCCCTTGCGGCTCGCAGGCTTCCACTCCTGCCAGCCAGTGGGCGGAGGCGGGAGCACACTGTTCCTTCTCCTAACTTCGGAGGAGAAAAAAAGAGGCAAATGAGGGGTGGAGGCTGAATTAATTAAGCCCAACACATTTCAGTGGAAAATTTAAAGGTGTGAATGTTGGAGATGTTTAGAAGAACATTTTAGATTCACACCCCATCTCCACCTGTTGAAGTAGTTTTCCTTTCTTTAGGCTTATTTCCAAAGCTATTTTTCTCTGTCGCCTTTCTGACTCCCACCAGATAGGGTTTCAGCCACTCCTAGGCCCCTTGACCCTTTTGGGGACCTTGCTTATGTCACAGCTGGGCCTTGAGTTGTAACCACCAGTTTACATGTCATCCCCCATTGGAGGTCACACATTTCTTACAAGGCACACTATCCTTAGCCTGCTAATAGAACTTGAAGAGAACTGGTTGGATCACAGGAAACTCTGAGTGGCAACCAAATATTTGCAATGTAATCCCTTCAGCCAGGGCTGGTTTAATTTTTTTAGTGAGGTTCAAAAATGGAACATCATCCTCGATGGTGATGAGCTCAGAGAACAGGCAAAAGAGGGAATGAAGAGCTTCAGCCTCCGCCTCACCCTCACGATGGAGGCAGACCACTGCTTCCAAGAACAGTCGAGATTCCGATAAGGAAGCTGGAAGCAATGCTTTGAGTTTTTAGGGGGAGTGTGCACCCTGGTAATGGACTATCAGACCTTTGGCGGTGGGCTCTAGAACTGCTGATTTCCCCTCTGACCCTCACTAGGAAATCCTCCCTTCCTTATCAGGTATACTCTTGGCTTGACTTGCCTTTTTGTATTGGATCCTCTCTTGGTGATAACTTCTCCGTGGGAACAGAGGTTGGCAGTGGGGCTCATAGCAGGAACGTCTCTGAGAGGATAGGCACAGGACAGGAGAGAGACAATTCTGGCGTGTAATCACGTGGTAGCTAACAAGCAATGAAATAGTCACCCTGGACAAGTTGTAGAGCTCGAAAAGATCATTGTCCTCTAATTTCTCTTTTCTCTCTGCCTCCTCATTTCTGACCTTGTAGAACTGTGAATGGAGTTAATCAAAGCTCTTGATTACAGGACAAAGCTGTGATTAAGATTTAATAACCAGTCATGGCTAGAGAACTCCTCCGCAGCAGATGCTGGGCAGGTCAAGGTTAGTGCTTGATGTGTGGTGCTTGCTGTGATGCCAACCAGTATTATCAGTTATATCTCAGACATGTGATAAAGATGCCCATCCCTTTCTAAGAATTATAAGAGCATGCTGTTTCCTGGATCTGGCCATTCTGAAAGATGAGCTTAGGCATAAGGATTTGTGAACTATTGATAATACTGGTCACACAATAGCTGTACCATTTTTCATTCCCACAAACAATGTAGGAGGGTTCCCTTTTCTCCACATCCTTGCTAGCATTTATTTTCTGTCTTGTCTATAACAGCCATTCTAATTGGGGTGAGATGATAGCTCACTGTGGTTTTAATTTGCATTTCTGGAAATAACAACATTTCTGGATATTAGCCCCTTGTCTGATGTGTAGTTTGCAAACACTTTCTCCCCTTCTGTAGGTTGTCTCTTCACTTCATTGATAATGTCCCTTGCTGTGCAGAAGCTTTTCAGTTTGATGTAGTCCCATTTGTGTATTTTTGCTTTAGTGGCCTGTGCCTTTGTAGTCTCGCTCAAAAAAGTGATGCCCACTCCCATTTTGTATAGAGTTTCCTCTATGTTTTCTTCTAGTAGTTTCACAGCTTTGGTTCTTAAATTTAGGTCTTTAATCCATTTTAAGTTGATGATTGTGTATGTTGAGAGATCGGGGTCTAGCTTCAGTCTTTTGCACATGAACATCCAGTTTTCCCAGCACCATTTGTTTGAAAAGGCTGTCCTTTCCCCAGTGCATGTTCTTGGCACCTTTGTCGAAAATCAGTAGGCTGTAAATATGTTAATTTATTTCTGAGCTCTCTATTCTGTTCCATTGGTCTATTTGTCTATTTTTATGGTAGTACCATGCTGTTTTGGTTACTATAGCTTTGAAGTGTATTTTGAAGTCAGGAAGTGTGATGCCTCCAACTTAGTTCTTTTTGTTCAAGATTGCTTTAGGTATATGGGGTCTTTTGTTGTTCCAAACGAATTTTAAGATTGTTTTTTCTATTTTTGTGAAGAGTGTCATTGGTATTTTGATAGAGATTGCATTGAATGTGTAGATTGTTTTGGGTACTATGGACATTTTGGTGATATTAATTCTTCCAACACATGAACATAAGATATCTTTCCATTTATTTGTGTCCTCTTCAATTTTTTTCACCAGTGTTTTATAGTTTTTATTGTAGATATATTTTACTTCCTTTGTTACATTTATCCCATGTACTTCATTTTTTGGTAGCAGTTGTGAATGGGATTACTTTCTTGATTGCTTCTTCAGCTATTTTGTTATTGGCATATAAGAAGGCAATTGATTTTTGTGTGTTGGTTTTGTGTCCTAAAACTATACTGAATTCATTTATTAGTTCTAGTAATTTTTTGATGAAGTCTTTAGGGTGTTCTATGTATAGGATCACATCATCCGCAGATAGGGATAGTTTGACTTTCTCCTTTCCAATTTGGATGTTCTTTATTCTTTTTCTTATCTTATTGCACTGGCTAGAACTTCCAGTACTATGTTGAATAGGAGTGGGGAAAATGAGCATCTTTGTTTTGTTCCAGATCTTAGAGAAAAAGCCTTTAATTTTTGTTCATTCAGTATGATACTGGTTGTGGGCTTGTTATATATGGCCTTTATTGTGCTGAGGCACATTCCCTCTATATCTAATTTGTTGAGTTTTTCATTATGAAGAAGTGTTGGATTTTATCAAATGCTTTTCTCCATCTATTGAAATGATCATATTTTTCCCCCCTTCATTCTGTTGATGTGATCTATCATGTTTATTGATTTGTGTACCTTGAACCATCTTTTCATCCCTGGGATGATTCCCACTTGATCATGGTGAATGATCTTTTTAATGTTTTGTTGGATTCTGTCTGTTAGTATTTTATGGAGGAACTTTGCATCTGTGTTCATTAGGGATATTGGCCTGTAGTTTTCTTTTTTTGTTTTGTCTTTTTTTGGTTTTGGTGTGAGGTTAATGTTGGCCTCATAAAAAGAGTTTGGAAGTATTCTCTCTTTTTCAAATTTTTGGAAGAGTTTGAGAAGAATTGGTATTAGTTCTTCTTTAAATGTTTGGTAGAATTTGGTAGTGAAGCCATCTGGTCCTGGGAGATTTATAGGGAGACTTTTTTATTACTGGTTCAATCTCATTACTTGTTATTGGTCTGGTTAGGTTTCCTAGTTCTTCATGATTCAATCTTGGTAAGTTGTATGTGTCCAGGAATTTATCTATTTCTTCTACGTTTTCCAGTTCACATATAATTGTTCATAGCAGTCTCTTATTAGCCTTTATATTTCTGTGATATCAGTTGTAATATCTCCTTTTTCATTTTTGATTTTATTTATTTGAGTCTTTTTCTTTATTAGTGTAGCTAAAGGTTTATTGGTTTTGTTCATCTTTTTGAAAAACCAGCTCTTTGTTTCATCAGCCTTCTGTATTGTTTTTTAAATCTCTAATTTATTTATTTCTGCTCTTTTCTTTGTTATTTCTCTCCTTCTACTGATTTTGGGTTTGGTTTGCTCTTGTTTTTCCAGTTCCTCGAGGTGTAATGTTAGGTTGTTTATTTGAAGTCTTTCTTCTTTTTTGATGTAGGCATTTATTGCTGTAAACTCTCCTCTTAGAACTGCTTTTGCTGTATCTCATATGTTTTGATATGTTGTGTTCTCATTTTCATTTGTCTCCAGGAATTTTGAAATTTCCTTTTTGATTTCTTCTTTGACCTATTAATTGTTTAGGAGCATGTTGTTTAACTTCCATGTGTTTGTATGGTTTCTAGTCTGCCTTTTGTTGTTATTTTCAAGTTTTATTCCATTGTGGGTGGACAAGGTAGTTGAAATGATTTCAATTTTTAAAAATCTGTTGAGATTTGTTTTGTGACCTAACATATGGTCTATTCTAGAGAATGTTCCATGTGCTGCTGAGAAGAATGTGTACTCTGCAGCTGTTGAATAAAATATTCTATATATGTTCATTAGGTCCAATCGGCCTATAGTAGAGATTAATTCTGATGTTTCCTGGTTCATTTTCTATCTGAATAATCTGTCCTTTTCTGAAAGTAGGGTGTTAAAGTCCTCAACTATTACTGTGTTGGGGTCTATTTCTCCCATTAGGTCTAATAGTAATGGCTTTATGTAATTGAGTGCTCCAGAGCTGGGTGTATGTATACTTAGAATTGTTATATGCTCTTGTTGAATTGATCCCTTTATCATTATATAATAACCTTCCCTATCTTTTTTTGGCTTCAAGTCTAAAAAAAATATTTTACCTGGTATTCCTACTCCTGCTCTTTTTTGGTTTCCATTTGCATGAAATATCTTTTTCTACCCCTTCACTTTCAGTCAGTGTGTGTCTTTATCAATGAGGTGAATTTCTTGTAGGCAGAATATCATTAGTCCTTGTTTTATAATCCATTGAGCCCTTCTGTGTCTTTTAATTAGGGCATTTGATCCATTTACATTACATTAAGAGTTATTATTGATATATACTGACTTATTACAGGCATTTTGTTCCCATTTTCTGGTTGTTTTGTTGATCCTGTTTTCCTTTTTTCCAATCCTACTGTCTTCTTTTGTGATTGTGTGGTTTATATTCATTATATGAATATACCATATTTTGTTTATTCCTCAGTTAATAGCCATTGGATTGTTTTCACCTTTCAGCTATTCACTGCTGGGAATATATCCAAAGGAATGGAAATCATCAAGTCGAAGGTATACCTGTATCCCAATGTTCATTGCAGCACTCTTTACAATAGCCAAGAGTTGGGCCGCCCGGTGGCACACTGGAGGGTGCGCCGCTTGGGAGTGTGGCGGCGCTCCCGCCGAGGGTTCGGATCCCATGTGGTGACCGGTTCCCGCTCACTGGCTGAGCGTGGCGCGGGCGCAACACCGAGGGTTGCAATCCCGTACCGGTCAGTAAAAAAGACAAAAAGGAAAAAAAAAAAAAACACCAATAGCCAAGAGTTGGAATCAGCCCAAATGTCCATCATCAGATGAGTGGATACGGAAAATGTGGTATATATACACAATGGAATATGACTCAGCTATAAAAACGAATGAAATACTGCCATTTGCAACAACATGGATGGACCTTGAGTGAATACTGCTGTTATAAAAATTAATGTACAAGTTTTCTTTGAACACCTGTTTTAATTATTTTGGCTATATACATAGCAACACAATTGCTGGGTCATATGGTAGTTCTGTGTTTAACTTTTAGTGATTCCCAAACTGTTTTCCACAGTATCTGTGCCATTTTACACCCCCACTAACAATGTATGAGGGTTACAATTTCTTCACCTTTTTTCTTGAGTTAGTTTTAGTAGTTTGCATGTTTCTAGGATTTTGTTCATTTCATTTAGATTATTTGATTTGTTGGTGTACAGTTGTTTATAGTATTCTTTCAAAATCCTTTTTATTTCAGTAAGATTGGTTGTAGTGTCTCCACTTGATTTTTGATTTTAATAATATAATTTGAGTTGTCTCTTATTTTTTCTTGTTCACTTTAGCTAATGTTTTGCCAAATTTGTGTTGTTTTTCAAAGACAACAGTTTCTCTCTATTGTTTTTCTATTTTCTTTTTCACTTATCTCTGCTCTAATCTTGTTTTTTTTTTTTTTCCTTCTGCTAGCTTGGGGTTTATTTTTTTAATTTAATTTAATTTAATTTTTTTTAGCTTGGGGTTTAGTTTGCTCTTATTTTTCCAGTTCCTTAAGATGTAAAGTTAGATTATTGACTTGAGATCTTTCTTCCTTTTACAAATAGGCATTTATAGCTGTTAATTTCCCTCTTTTTTTGCTGTATCCCATAATTTTTGTTATTTTGTTTTTATTTTCATTAACCTCAAAGTGTTTATAATCTTCCTTATCATTTATTCTTTGACCCATTTGTCATTTAAGAGTGTTACTTAATTTCTACATTTTGTAAATTTTCTAATTTTCCTCTGTTATTGATTTCTCATTTTATTTCATTATTGTTAGAATAGATACTTAGTATGATTTCAACATTAAAAATTTTTTAGACATTTTGGGCCTAACATATGGTGTATGGTGTATGAGGCATACTTTCTTATTTACTGGTATTTCCATAGTTTTTTTGTTGAAAACTGGACACATTAAACATTATATGTGGAAACTCTAGAAATCATATTCTTCTGCCTCCCTAGGGTTTGTTGCTGTTGCTACTTGTAGAAGTAGCTGTTCGTTTGTTTAGTGACTTTTCTGAACTAATTTTATAAAACCTGTATTTATCATTTGTGGCCATTAATGTCTCTGTTCCCTTTGCTTAGTGATCAGCTAATGATTGGACAGAGATTTCCTTAAATGCCTGGAACTGGAAAATCTCCCAGACTTGGCTGAAGGGTTCTGTGTATGTGTTGGAGTGACTTGCAACCATCAGTCAATTAGGTTACAACCCTGTCTTAGCCTTCACTTCTTGCTTGCAAGAGCCTCAAGGTCAGTCAGAGGTGAGAATGTGATGCCTTCTCAGGTCTTTCCTGAGCATATTCACAGCTCTATACATGCATGTGGACCTCTAGGTTTCTAGGAATAAGCTGGAGATTTTTTTTTTTCTTTCCCTTTTTGTCTCTTTTTTTGTGACCGGCAACGGATCGCAACCCTCAGTGTCGCGCCTGTACCGGACCGGGACCGGCAACGGGATCGCAACCCTCAGTGTTGCTCCCACACCTCGCTCAGCCAGTGAGCGGGAACCAGTCTGTATGTGGGATCCGAACCCTCGGTGGGAGCGCCGCTGCGCTTCCCAAGTGGCGCACTGTAGTAGTGCGCCACTGGGCCGGCCCTAAGCTGGAGATTTTTAAAGGCCCTATGAATATCTCATTCCTCAGCCTTTTCTGTGAACTATTTTTCTTAGTCTACTGTTTACCCAAACTGCTATCCATCATCTCAGACAGGGGCAATACTAACACATTTGCCTATAAAGGTTTGTGACAAATATCTTCTTCCTTTCCCAGACTGCCTCCCTGCCTTTGAGGCTTTTAGCACTATGTGAGTTCCAGGTTAGGTGAAATAAAGACAAGCCTTTCTAGTGGAGTTTCAGGGAAACATCACACAGGTAGAAATGTCTGTTCATTGGGAATGAGGCTTTGGAAGGGTTCTAGTTTCTTTTCTTCTTGCTCTAATACTGGGAATGTGGACTGTTATTTTCCAAGCTTCTGATAGTCTTGGGAACAGGGGTTAAGAATAGAGTAAGTTAAAATGCTACAAAGTTAGCTGCTCTTACCAAGATTCAACAGTTTTCAGAAATAAATGCTTCCTGTTGCTGCAAGTCTTTGGTCAGTTTCCAGAGTTCTGAAAAATATTAATTCTGACAATGGCCAACTAATCTTCAACAAGGGAGTCAAGAAAATGTGATGGGAAAAGGATTCTCTCTTCAATAAGTGGTGTGGGGAAAACTAGATATCCATACAGAAAAGAATAAAATCAGATTCTTATCTTACACTATACACAAAATTTAACTCCAAATAGATTAAAGACTTAGGTATAAGACCTGAAATTGTAAAACCCCTAAAAGAAAATATAGGGAATAAGCTCCATGACTTTGGTCTGGGCAATGATTTTTGGGATATGATACCAAAAGCACAAGCAACAACAAACAGAAATAAACAAAGAGGACCACATCAAAGTAAAATCTTCTGCACAAAAAGGAAATAATCAGAAAAACAAAAATGCAACCTACAGAATTGGAGAAAATATTTGCCAACCATATAAGGAGTAAGTATTCAAAATATGTAAATAACTCATACAACTCAATAGCAAAAATCAAATAACCAAGTTTAAAAATGGGCAAAGGACCTGAATAGACATTTTTCCAAAGAAGACATATGAATAGCCAACAGGTATGTGAAAAGGTGTTCAACATCACTATTCATCAGGGAAATGCAAATCAAAACCACAGTGAAATATGATCTCACACCTGTTAGATTACCTATTATCAAAAAGATAATAGATAAAAAGTGTACATTGTTGGTGGGAATGTAAATTGATATAACCGTTATGGAAAGTAGCATGAAGGATTCACAAAATATTCAAAATGGTTCTAACATATGACCCAGCAAACCCCACTTCTGGGGATATATTTGAAGGAAATGAAACAGATATCTCAAAAGGATATCTGAAGACTCACGTTCATTGCAGCATTATTTACAATAGCCCAGATATGGAAACAACCTAAGTGTCCATAAATGGATGAATGGATAAAGTAATTATGGTATATATTTATGGTGAAATACTATTCAGCTTTAAAAAACAAGGAGCTACTGCCATTTGCAACACTGTGGATGAACTTGGAGGACATTATGCTAAGTGAAATAAGCGAGACAGAAAAATGAATACCGTATGATCTCACTTATGTGTGGAATCTGAAATAGTCAAACTGATAGAAACAGAGAGTCAAATGGTGGTTGTCAAGAGCTGGGGTCAGGGAAAACAGGAAGATACCAGGTGATGAATATGTTAAATTAATTGTGGGAATTAAACAAGGTGTACTTATATCAAGTATAAGTATACCACATTGTTCACCTTAAATATACATAGTTTTTGTCAATCATACCTCAATTAAAAAAATGGATTATGACTGTTTTTGCCCGTTTTTTAAATTGCTTTTATGGAGGGATGAAATTGCAAGGTCCTTCACCATTTTCACTGGTACCAGTGATTCCCACTCTACTTTTCTTTCACAATATTTACCATAGTTATATTAAAATATTTCGGTGATTAACTGTGTGAGCAATTGGTTTGTTGATTACTATTAGTCTTCCTCCTGAGATTGTAGACTCCTTTGGGGGAAGAATCTTGCCCATTTAGATTATTATTGTATTCCTAGCTCTTAGCATAATGTCTAACACAGTGTAGTAGTATGCAACCAATACGCATGTGTTAAATGAGTGAATAAGGAAATAAGTCAGTTAATCACTGAGAGCATGGCAATTAAGACTGTGGGGTCCAGGGTTACAGAGAAGTGTTTAAAGTCCAGCTCCATTACTTACTGTGTGTGTGCTATAGCGTGACTTAACCTCTCTCAGTTTCTTTCTCTGTGAAATAGGAAAAATAGTACAAATTATAGCTTTGGCTAACATTTATTAAGAGATAATTATTTTTTAAGTGCTGTGCTAAGCACTTGAAATGTATTACCTTACTCAATCCTCACAAAATATTTTAAGGTAGGTACTATTATTATCTGCAACTTAAAGAGAAAATGGAGGCTTAGAGAAACCAAGTAATTGCCCAAGATCAGACAGCTAACAAGAGGCAAGTTTTTTTTTAAAGGATTACGTAAAATTATACATTCAAGCCTGATAGAGTGCTTTACATGTTTAGTAGAGGTTAACTATTACTAGCATTCCTTCTCCTATTTAGACTCCTACCATAATGTACCTTGCAACCTGATCTCTAACTTCCATTTATATACTTATCTGAAACATATTTACTGATCTTTTAGCATGTGGCTGGCACTGCTCTGGGGGTTGGGGATTGCTGTGGATTGAAAGTCACCCCAAAGCTCATTGAGACTTAATCCCCAAAGTGCCAGTGTAAAGAGGGTAGGAATTCTATTATGGTAATTGGAAGGTGGGGCCATGGAGAGGTGATTGGATTGTGAGGACCATGCCCTAGTGAATGGATCAATCCATTGAAGGTTTAGTGGTGGTCATGGGTGTGGTTATGATGGCTTTAAAAGGAGAACCAGGGAGGTGTTAGCTCTCTCTCTCTGCTTCTGCTATTTTGCCATGCGATAGCTTGCATAGCTGTAGGGTCACCAAGAACAAGACCCGCACCAGATGTGCTCACTGGACTTTGGACTTCCCAGCCTCAGAAACTGTAAGCAATAAATAATATTTCTTCATAAATTACCCAGTTTCAGTTATTTCTTCTATAAGCAATAGAAATGGACTAATACAGGGATACAACTGAGAATAAATCAGAAACAACCCTGCCCTCATGGAGCTATGTTCTAGAAGAGGAGCCAAATAATACATAAATAGGTACATAATATCTGACGTATAAGAGCTTAAAGAAAACTAAGGCAGGAAAAGAGGCAAGAGAGTGATGGGAGTTCTGTCTAAGGTAGGGCCACAGGAGGTTCTCTAGGAAGGGAACATCTGAGCAGAGACCGGAGGGAGAGTGGATGTCATGCTGGGTGCTGGGGAGGAAGGGTCCAGGCAAAGGAAGTAGCAATTGCGAAGACCCTGAGGTGGGAGAGGTGGGAGTGTTCTTGGTGGGTTCAAGGAATAGAGACGATGCCAGTCTGGAGCAACTGGGAGGTGAGGTCAGGGGGTGGGCTGAGCCTGGATTGTGCAGAGCCGGGCAGGCCTCCCAAAGAACTCTGGTTTATACGCTAAGCATAATGAAAGGGTTTTGAGCAGGAGGGAGATGTGGTCTGACATGTTTTAACAAGATCCACCTGGCTGCACCGTAGGGCACAGACACTGTAGGGCAGGAAGGTATAGAAGCAGAGATACCATTTAGAATGATTAAGAGATGGCGGTGGCTTAAATTACAGTTGTGGTGGTGGGGGAAGTATGAAGTGATTGGATAGAGGGGATACTTAGAAAATAGACAGGAATTGCTTATATTTTTTATTTTGTACTTTGACATGACGAGGGTACTTCAAAAAGTTTGTGGAAAAATAGAATTAAAAGATAATATGAATATTTTCATGAGCTTTTTGAAGTTCTCTCTTATTTTATACAACTATATGAAGTAAACCAATTTGATCATTCATAATCGTGGAAAACAGAAAATGTAAAAGATAAAAACCTATAGAAAAATTAAATTTCCTGGGCATTATATTTAAGGGTATGGACACTGAGCCAGATAGACCTATACACACTAATAATACTAACTAATAATTATTCTGGGCTTATCATGTGTCTTCAGATACTGAACTAAGATTTAAATATGATTTATTGCCTTTTTAATTATCAGAAACCTGTGAGTTAGCTACTATTAATATCACCATTTTGCAGAAGAGGAATAGAATTGTGGTAACTTGCCTAAAGCCTCACTGCGAGGAAATAGCAAAGAAAGGGTTGGAACTCAGACCTTTGAAGCATGATGTCTGGAGTCAGTCTCAGGGTTAAGTTGCTGTGAGTTTAGTTTAGGTTCAACTAACCCTTTTCTAGAAGCCCAGAGGAGATTTCAAAATGGACTGATGTTGCCATTAGTTCCTAGACTCCTAGAAAGCTCAGAGCAACATTGGCACTCGTTACATGACTCTTTTTCTTGAGTTTTAGTGTAAGTGCGTGCATTCATTAAAAACATTTGTGGGAATCAGGCCAGTATTTAATTTTAAAAATCAAACACACATGCACGTGTATATTACATCTTCTTTTCTGCATCTGACCTTGCGTCAGGGTACCAGTGTGCCCACCCTACCAACGGACAGGTAAGAAAAGTGCCTAGAGATGCAAAAAACTAAGCCTGGACCAGAGCAAACTCTAATTTGGAGACTGCCCAGAGCTTCTGAAGCATTTGTAAGTGAAATGTCATGGGAATGAAAGAGTTTGAGAGTATCATGTGCATCTGAGGGCCAGCTAAGTGACTATCCCCCAGTGTGATTGGGTCTGAGATCATTGTATTTACTGTGCGAATACTTGCAGTAAGAATTGGGCAATAATTATGGAACGAACACTTTCTAAGTAGTGAGGGGAGGGCGATGGTGTTCTGGGATGGCGTTCAGCATTCTGCCTGCGAGGCTTCCCTTCCTGCCCAAGCCCCACTGGGGGAGAATCTAGCAAAGCAGGAAGTGCTAGAGGGCAGTGCCAGCGGAAGCAGGAGTTCAGTGCGTGGGGTTGTGCAAAAGCCACAGAAACAAAAACAGCGGTGGAGACAGGATTAGGAACTAGGCAGCCCGAGATTCTCTGCATTTACCAAATGGTCCTGACTTGGGGAAACCACTTGTTGGGTGGGACAGAGAAAGGCTTCAGAAAAGATAAAAAGAGGGAGGAAAAAGGAAGGGATCTGGTTCAGAGCTGCAAAGCCTTGCAAATATGCAACTGAGGAGGCACTGGCATTTGCTGTGGACTGAATGTCCCCCCAGATTCACTGAAGTTTGATCTCCACTGTAACTGTTGCAGGTGGGAAATCCTATTATGTTAATTGAAAGGTGGGGCCTTGAAGAGGTGATTAGATTGTGAGGTCCATGCCATAGTGAAAGGATTAATCCATTTGACAGTTTAATGGTGGTTGTGGGCATGGTTCTGACGGCTTTGAAAGGAGAGTGTATGAGAAGCTCTCTTTCTCTGCTTCTGCTTTTCTCACAATGTGATACCCTGTGTCCCTGAAGTCATGACAAAAGGCCCTCATCAGATGTATTAGTTCATTTCTGTTGCTTCTAAAAAAATACCTAAAACTGGGTGGTGTATAAAGAAAAAATGTATTGCTTACAGCTTCTGAGGCTGGGAAGTCCAAAGTCCATATGATGGTGGTCTTGGTGGTGGTGACAGTGACCCATGAGTCTCACATTGCAAGATAGCAGAAGCAGAGAGAGCAGAGAGAGACAGACTCTTCGTGCTCCCCTTTTAAAGCCCTCCAAACCATGCCCATGACCACCATTTTTAATACATTTACTACAGTATGGTTCTGCAATCTTATCACTTCTTCAAGGCCCCGCCTTTCAATTACCATAATAGGATTTCCCATCCTCTTAACAGTCAATGGTGGGGGCCAAGTTTCTAATACATAAAACTTGGGGGGCACAATTCAAGCTTCTGTGAGTTTTGGGGGTGCATAATTCCATCCATTATACCTGATGTGTTCCCTGGACTTTGGACTTCCCAGCCTCAGAAGCTGTAAGCAATAAATATTGTTTCTTTACAAATTACCCAGTTTCAGGTAATTCTGTTATAAGCCACAGAAATGGACTAATATGGCATTACCTCATATTTATTATATTTGCAAATCAGGTGTGTTATGTTTTGGGTATGCATAATCTTATATATACAAACACAAAAATACATGCTTAAGTTGACTCTGAAGTAAACCTGTACATAGTTCATTCATAATATTTTGGGTCTCCTCAGTATCCCTATTCATTCATTCATTCAGTTCCTAGACATTCCAGACACTGATGGGCAGTACCTTCTGCAAAGAAGCTCACAGTCTAGTAAGGAAATAATCCTTTTTTGAACAGTCAGTTATAAAGCAATGATAGGGATATATGGAAGGCTTTATAGAAACACAGATAACGAGTTCTGTTGTTGGAACTGTGTTCTCCCCCAAAAGTCATATGTTGAAATCCTAACCCCCAGTCCCTGAACATATGACTTTATTTGGAAACAGGGTCTTTCAAGAGGTAATCATGTTAAAATGAGGTCATTAGGGCGAGCCCTAATCCAATACGACTGATGTGCTTATTAAAAGGGGAACTTTGGAGACAAACACACAGAGAGGATCATGAGAAGATGAAGGGAGAGACTGCAGGAATGCTTCTACAAGCCAGGGAACTCCAAGAATGGCCAGCAAAACTCCAGAAGCTGGGTGAGAGGCATAGAATAGTCTTCCTCACAGCCCTCAGAGGGAGCAACCCTGCTTACACCCTGACCTTGGACCTCTAGCCTCCAGAACCATGAGTCAATACATTGCTGTTGGTTAAGCCACCTAGTTTGTGGTACTTTTAAATGGGAGATCTAGGAAACTAATCCAGGGTCTTAACTCAGCTTTGGGAAGAGGGATCAAGAAAGGATTCCTGCACGATATGAGAATGCTGAATTTTAAGGACTGAATGGCACATTGCCAGGTGAAAGGGCTGAGGTTGGGGTCAGAATGGCATTCCAGGCAACGGAGGAAGCAGCACAGGCAGCAAAAGTATCAGGGTGAGAAGCAGCCAGGGAGTGAGGCATTTGTTGAGTATCTACGATGACATGTCTAGCAAAGGGCTTGGGATGCACACCAGCACCCACAGACAAGCAAGACGTGTTTCCTGCTTCTGTGGACGTACAAACACTTAAGTACCACGCAGGAAAACCTGGTGGAGCATCAGCCTCATGTCACTCTCTGTTTTCAGTAGAGCTCTGGTGGTTGGACTAGTGACCATTTCACAAAATTGGTACCTTGATGGGGACAAATTCTCATTCAGCTGTGAAGAAAGCACCATGCTTCTGGGCTGCTCAAGTTCCATTCTTGGGTACTTGAAAGGCCAGCTCTGCTCTATCTGATTTCTCTCCTTCTCTCACCTTCATCATTAAGCAAAAGTCCCCAGATGGTGCTAAGTATAAGGAATATTTAGGCATCATCTAATGTCATAATTGCATCCGGATTCCTGAACATTTTTTCTGTCTTTGAATTTCCTCCCAATAGGAATACTGTTAACACAAAAGTTTTTACTCAGCCACTTCATTTTATAAAATCTTGCTTAAAAGGTAAGAATCGGTTCCTTTCTTAAAAGATAAGAATCTGGTGTTCCTTACTCTGTCCTCCTCACAAGATTCAGTGTGCTTTTGTATAAAAATTTCCACCTATGGTAGACATTTCAAAGGACTTCTGTGAAAAGATGCTGTTTGGAAAGCATATAGCCAGAAATGTACAAAGATTTATTCTGGCTAATTAAGAAGATTTTTGTTTTAATCTTAACCCACCTTCGATATAATCTTTAAAACCTCTGGTGCTTCTGGACCAGAGCTCAGGCCATTTGCCCCAGAAGGATCATTCAATTGAGGAGTATTCATAACCTCTTTCTTTTAGATTTATTTATAATTAAACCTAAAGTAGAATATTATAACTAAAATGTAATGGTTCTTGCTTCCATATAATCGATTTAAAAATCATATTTGAAACATACATCAAATGTCCTCATTATGAGTACCATACATTTCTTTTGAGAATGGAAGAATTGGCTTATAATCCAGGTGATCTCCTTCTTAGCATTTTTTGGTTTTGAAAATTACATTATCGTGTACATATGAGAAATACATCTATATTTAAAGTCCAATATTTTGTATTCAGAAGTATTAAATGGTCCATTCAAATATAAAGCTGAAAGTATTTAAGATTTAACTTTGTAACTGAGAAAAGGTAAGGACAAAGGTTGTACGACGTACCTACACCTGACATTCCTGCAACACACTATGCTGCCATTTATGTTTATCGCATGCTTGTTAGAGGTGGAGCTTAGGTGCTCAGCACTGAAGAAGAGTCAGTGCTATGGATTGAATGTGTCCCCTCCAAAATTCATGTTGAAACTTAATCCCCATTGTGCTGGTATTAAGAAGTGGGGCCTTTTGGGAAGTGATTAAGTCACGAGAGGTCCACCCTCATGAGCAGCTTTAGTGACGTTATAAAAGGGCTTAAGGGAACTAGTAACCATCCCCTTTTGCCCTCCCACCTTCCACCATGTGAGGATGCTGCCATGAGAAGATGCCAGCAGTGGGAGCTCACCAGACATTGAACCCACTGGTACCTTAATGTTGGGCTTCCCAGCTTCCAGACTGTGAAAAATGAATTTCTGTTCTTTATAAATGACCCAGTCTGAGAAATTTTGTTATAGAAGCACAAAGGGACTAAGGCAGATTAGTTACTACACATGAGGAGCCAGAAGTCTAATGAGGGATACAGATGAATAAATATGGCAAATGCTGCAACAGGGGCATGAATAGGGTGCTGGCGTGGCGAAGCAGAGGGGGTTGAGAGATGCTTCTTGAGGTTACATTTAACCTGGGATCTGAAGAATGGGCAAGAACTCTCCAAGTGAAGAAGGAAGGCAGGCACGTTCCAGGAGAAACTCTTGGATAAAAGAAGACAGGGGGTGTGAAGGTTGGCAGCACATGAGGTGACAGCTACATACTCAGTACGTTCAGAGCGTGACGCATTGGGGCAATGGCTGGAAACGAGACCAGAGTGGTTGGTGCGGGTTAGACAGGGGAAAAATTGTGCCATGAACAGTTTATTGCCTCAGCATGGGCATCCTGATCAGATCTGTTATTTTGAACGCTGACTTGGCCGTATAATAGTGTAAAGATTAGGGGAGGAAGAGCAGCAGGAAAGCCAAAGAAAGTGGACTAGGTAAGACACAAGGGGACCTGAATTGCAGGTGTAATATTGGGATGCAGAGGAAGAAATGAGCCAAAGAGAAATAGGGCCAGCAACCCATGAATTGGAGTTTCCAGCTGGACATGGGAGGGAGGGGGCAAGGAGACCTAGCTTTGTGCCTGCTATAGGCTGACATGTGTCTCTCCCCTCCCCCAACTGACATGTTGAAGCCCTAACCCCCAATGTGACATCATTGGAAAGAGGACCTTTAGGAGGTAATTGAGGTAAAATGAAGTCATAAGAATGGGACTCTGATTCAATAGGATTAGTGTTCTTATAAGAAGGTACACCAGAAAGTGCTCTCTCTCTCTCTTTTTTTCTCTACCACGTGAGGACACAGTGAAAAGGCAGTCATTTGCAAGCCAGGAAGAGAGTCCTCACCAGAAACCAAATTGGTTGGCACGATGATCTTGGGTCTTCCAGCCTCCAGAGCTGTGGAAAAAATAAATTTCTTTTGTTTAAGCCACCCAGTCCATGGTATTTTGTAATGGCAGTCTGAGTTGGCTATTACAGATTTTGGTACTGAGAAGTGGGGTGCTGCTGTAACAAATACCTCAACATATGGAAGTGGCTTTGGAACTGGGTAATGGGTAGAGGCTGGAGTAGTTTTGAGGTGCATGTTAGAAAAAACTTAGATTTTCATTAAAATAATGTTAGCAGAAATATGAATACTAAGACCATTTTGGTGAGGTCTCAGATGGAAATGAGGAACAGGTATTGGAAACTGTGGGAAAGATAGTCCCTGTTATAAAGTGGCAAAGAACTTGGCTGAATTGTGCTTTGGTATTTATGGAAGGTAGAACTTGTGAGCAATGAAATTAGATATTTAGTTGAGTAGATTTCTAAGTAAAGTGTAGAGGAAGTGGCTTGGTTCCCCCTGGCTTCTTATAGTAAATTGTGACAGGAGAGAGAAGAATTGAAGAAGGAATTGTTAATCAAAAAGGAACCAGAACTTAAAGATTCAGAAAACTCTCAACCTATCTCTTTGCAAAAAGTGAGGAAGCTTGTTCTGGAGAGAACGTTAAGGGTGTGGCTGGACAATCACTCCATAAAGAGGTTTCCCATGATGTTAATCAGCCATCTCAACAGAAACCAGGAATAGAGATAGTATTATAGCAGCAGAGACACTACCAGTTTGAATTAAAGGGAGAAGAGAAAGTGGGACAGAATGAAGAAAGGTTGTCAGACTTCTTGGATTCTACAGGACACAACCATGGAGCTATTTGCCTGTGAATGTGTGCTGTTCCTCGAGAAAAGGGAAGAATGACCCTGGAGGTGATTCGGATATCATCAGTGCTGCCACTTCCACCACAGGCCCAGGGAGCAAGGCTGTTGCCTTCTAGGTTTCAGAGGGCAGGGCCCTAGCAGAGAGCTGTAGGGGTTGGGTAGCCCTTCTGAGCCCAAGAGGCAGGGCAGTGCCACAGAGCTGTGGGGGTGATGCTCTCACCCCAGCAGGTCTGGAATATGGGACATTAAGCCAAAGAGGATTAATTTTGAGTAATCTCATGGAATTTGCCTTGCTAGGTTTCAGATTTTCTTGGGACCCCTCATCCCTTTCTTTTTCCCTATTTTTCCCTTTTGGAATGGGAATGTCTATCCTACGCCGGTCCTACTAGTGTATTTTGGAAGCACAGAGCATGTCTGGTTTCACAGATTAACATCTGGAGAGAAATTTCGGCACATGCCTCAGGATGGATTATACCTTCAGTCTCACCCGTATCTAATTGAGATGAGACTTTGGACTTTAGACTTTAGAGTTGCTGCTGGAATGAGTTAAGACTTTGGGTCTGTTGGGGCAGAATGAGTGTATTTTGCGTGTGAGGAGGATGTGAATTTTGAGGAACTAAGGGAAGAATGCTGTGGACTGAATTGTGTTGAAGCCCTAACCCCCAATGTAACTGTATTTGGAGATGGATCTTAAGGATGTAATTAAGGTAAAATGAGACCATAAGTGTGGGACCATGATCCAATAGGATTAGCATCCTAATAAGAACACCAAAGAGCTTGCTCTCTCTCTGCCATGTGAGGACACAGCAAGAAGGTGGCATCTGCAAGCCAGAATGAGGGCTCTCGCTGGAAACCGAATTGCCTGGCACCTTGGTCCTGGATTTCCCAGCCTCCAGAACTGTGAGAAAATGAATTTTTGTTATTTAAATCACCCTGTCTGTGGTATTTTATTAAGGTAGTTTGAGCTGACTGAGATAGTGCCATTAACTCATTTGAAGAAGGAAAACCAGGGTGACAGATTTTTGTCATTTTATTTTGTTTCTTTTCAGTTTGGTTTTGGACATAAGTATGAGATGCTTCTAAGGCAAATGGGAAGAGATGCCCAGCAGGCAACTGGCTGTATGGAATAGGAACAACAGGACACATGGTAGAAAGAATTTGGGGAATTCTCAGCACAAATGAAACTGAAGCCAGGGAAGGGAGATTGTCCAAGGAAAAAATGTAGAATAAATAAAAGAAGGCAGCCTGGGAAAGAAACTAGGAATCCAGACACTTACAGGCAAGAAGAAGCAGCCAGAGGAGTCGCAGGAGAGAGAGCCTCTGGTTCTAGAGGCTAAGGGAGAGGAAGTTTCAAGGCCATTTGTCAATAGTGTCATGTGCTGTAGAGAGGGCTCAGTAGGCTGAAGGCCAAAAAATAAAGCACTGAGCTGCTAATTAGGAGATAACTATTAGGACCTGTGTCAGTCCTCTTGGCATCACCCTAGAGAAAATTGGTACCAGAGAAGTGGGGTTTATAACAAATGCTCAAATTTACTTATAACAAATACTTGATAATGTGGAAGTGGCTTTCACTGGGTGTTGAGGAAAGGCTGGAAGAATTTGAAGGAGCAAGCTAGAAAAAGCCCAGGTGTTGGTGGGAATTTAGAAGATGAGAAAATCATGGAAAATTTGGAACTTCTTAGAAACTGGTTAAATGGTGGTGAGCAGAATGCTGATAGAAACATGGACAGTAAAAGCCATTCTCAGAAGACCTCAGATGTAAATGAGAAGGAGCTTTTTGGAAACTGGGGCATAGGTCACCCTTGCTATGAACTGGCAAAGAACTTGGCTACATTCTGTTCGTGCCCAAAAGTTTTGTGGAATGTGGAAATTCAAGGTGCTGACCCAGGGTACTTGGTGGAAGAAATTTCTAAGCAGCGAAGTATTCAGGAAGCTGCATGGCTACTTGTAACAGCCTATGCTGAGTTACGGCTACAAAGGCATGACATAAAGCCAGAATTTAAAAGGGAAACAGAGTATAAAGATTTGGAAAATTTGCAGCCTGGCCATGTGGTAGAGAAGCGGGGAGCATTTTCAGAAGAAAAATGCAATCATTCCAAGAAGATTAGTACAAAAGAAAGGGATTATCACGAGAAGGGCAAAAAGGCCCTGAAGACATTGCAGAAGCCTCTGGGGCCAGCTCTTCCATCATAGGCCTAAAGGCATAAGGAGACAGAATGGAGTTGGAGAACAGGCCTAAGGGCACTCCATGGGCTCACTGCCCAGGGCCACCTCAGAAAGCCACTTCCAGCACCAGCACCCCAACTGCTTTGGCTGCCCCAGACATGTTTAACTGGCCCCAGGTGTGGCTTGACCCGCAGCTTTGAAAGATACAAGCCAGAAGCCTTGGTGGCCTCTGTGGGTTGTTAAGTTTGCAGGCTCACAGAATGCCAGAGCTGTGGAGGCTCAGGAACCTCCACCCTGATTTCAAAGGATGTATGGAAAAGCCTGGGGCCCCAGGAAGAGATCTGTCACAGGGGTGGGGTCACTGCATAGAACCTTCACTAGAACGATGCCTAGTGGAAACATGGGGTTGGAGTTGCAACAGAGATACCCCATTGTGCCATGCATAGTGGGAGTGGGAGACTCCAGAATTGTGGAGCTGCCAGCATGCAACACCAGCCTGCGAAAGCTGAAGCATCACCTTGGACCAGGGAAACCATAGAAGCGGAGCTGCCCAAGGATTTGGGGACCCAACCTCCATGCCAGCATGCAGAGGACATCAAACATGGAATCAAGGTATGTGATTCGCCAGCTTTGAGATTTGGTGCCTGCCCTGCTGGGTTTTGGACTTGTCTGGAACCTGTTACCCCTTTCTTTTGGCCTACTTCTCTTCTCCTTTTTTGAATAGGAATATGTACCATATGTTTTTCCCATCATTGCATCTTGGAAGTAGATAACTTGTTTTTATTTCACAGATGGGACTTTGAACTTTGGACTTTTGAGTTGAAACAAGTTAAGACTTTGGGAATGAAATGAATGTATATGTGTATGAAAAGGACATGAGTTTGGGGGGTCGGGGGAGGAATGCTAGTAGTTTGGATGCCTCCTCAACCTCACTGAGGCTTAATCCCCACTGTGACTGTTGAGGGTGGGAAATCCTATTATGGTAATTGAAAGGTGGGGCCTTGAAGAGGTGATTAGATTGTAGGACTGTGCTGTAGTGAATGGATTAGTAATGGTGGTCAGGGGCGTGGTTCTGAGGGCTTTAAAAGGAAAGCACATGAGGAATCAGTTTCTCTCTGCTCCAACATTTTCTGCCATGTGAGAAGCCACCACCAAAGACAGCTATCACCAGATGTGTTCCCTGGACTTTCAACTTCCTAGCCTCTGAAACTGTAAGCAGTAAATTTCATTTTCCTACAAATTACCCAGCTCCATGTATTTTGTTATAAGCAACAGAAATGGACTAATACAGTCAGTGAAGTGCTATGGGGTGAAGTCAGGTTGTCATGGGTTGAGAAGCACTTGGGCATTAATAGAGACTGAGTGTTGTCTTAGTCAATTACAATCTGCTGTATCAGAGTACCTTGGATTAGGGTGCTTAGAAACAACAGACATTTACAAGGGTACTTCAAAAACTTTATGGCAAAACAGAATTGAAAGATAATACAGATCTTTCCATGGACTTTTTGAAGTGCCCTTGTATTTCTCACAGTTATGGAGGCTGGAAGTCCAAGTTCAGGTACCAGCATGGTTGAGTTCTGGAGAGGGCCCCTTTCTGGCTTGCAGACTGCTGACTTCCTATCGTGCCCTCACACGGTGGAAAGATGTTGAGAGAGCTCTCCAGTGCCTTTTTTATAAAGGCACTAATCCCACTCATGAGGGCTCTGCCTCATGACCTAACCACTTCCCAGTGACCCCACCTCCTAATACGGTCATATTTAGATTAGGTTTTAACATGTGAATTTTGGGCGGACACAACCATTAGTCCATTGCAAGTGTACACTGTGAAGATCTTTGCTTATGAAAAGCCTAAGGAAGATGTGGAGGTAGCTCGAGGCAAGGCAGGCATGAGACACAGCTATTTCCTTCTTTATTTTTCTCAAACTCCACTACTAAACGAACAAAATTATACTCTTCTTACAAGCAAATTAACCTCTTTTATTGTTTTAGACTTTCGGATGTCTGTTTATTGTGCAGAAGGGGCAAATTCCCGGTCCCCTTTCTCTGTAGACTCTTCACCTCATTGGTTCATTTCTACTCTCCTCCTGACAAGCATCATGTTTTAATTAAGTGTTAAGATTCCCAGAGTGAGGTTGGGGGTGTGCGTGTGTGTGTCTCTGAGTGTGACTGTGTGGGTGTGTGAATGTGTGTGCAATTGTGTGTGTGAGTGACTGTGACTGTGTGAGTGGTTGTGTATGTCAGTGTGTGTCTTTGCATGGGAGTGTGTCAGTGTGTGTCTCTGCATGAGTGTGTATATATGAGTGACTGAGTGTGTGACGTATGTGTGAGTGTCTGCAGTGTGTGTGTGACTGCAAGTCTTTGTATGACTGTGTGTGTGAGGGACAGGATGTGAACATGCAGCGCGATCCAGGAGACCTGCATTCTGTGACAAAATCAAATGTTGTTAATGGTAAATTGTATGTTATGTGGATTTTACCATAGTAAAAAAATAAAACCACAAACTCCGCACAAAAACAATTGCTGTGGGGCCGGCCCGGTGGCGCACTGCTACAGTGCGCCGCTTGGGAGTGCGGTGGCGCTCCCGCCGAGGGTTCGAATCCCACATACAGACCGGCTGCTCACTGGCTGAGCGAGGTGCGGGAGCAACACTGGGGGTTGCGATCCCGTTGCCGGTCCTGGTCCGGTGTGGGCGCGACACTGAGGGTTGCGATCCGTTGCCGGTCACGAAAAAAGACAAAAAGGAAAAAAAAAAAAAAAACAATTGCTGTGGCCACTCTTCTTCCAACTTCAGACGACACTTGGGATGAGAAAGGCTAAGGGAAACGTTTGTGTTTTCTTCCTTCCCACCCCGCGTCACTCACATTTATGGAGAGCCACTTGGGCACGCATGCAGGGATCTGTCGGTCTTGGGGACTGGCAGTCCAATGGGATGCCACGTCAGTGTCTGTTTCAAATTGCTTAATAGTTGAAGCTAAAAGGAAATATGTATTAGAATGTTTTTCTTGGAACATCAAAATAATGTGTTAATTTAGAAGAAAAGTGATTCATATGTGAACTTGTATAATATTTGACTTTTAAAATGCCATACATAGCATTTATTGGTTTTTAGCCTTGCTGGGAAATGGCTGTATCCAGCAAGGATAAAAGGCTTCCAGCTGGGATAACCATCCTATAATTAGTTATGCATTTTTTAAAAGGAAAACCAGAAATTATTGAAGACAGTTGATGTAAAAATCTCCACTTTTCTAAAGTATGTGTGTTGCCAGCATGACAGGTCCAGTCCTCTGAATGCAGCATTTAATACACACACACACACATACAAACGCACCCCAGTTCCTCTTGCCAGGGGATTTGAGGAAGACAGTTTTATTTCTATTGATTTCGATAGAATTCACTGGAAATAAAATCTTAGTTTTATAAATCTGTGTCCACAATACATGATGATTTTATCACAGTGGTGTGATCTGATGGGAAAAGTAGCAAGAATTCTCTACTGAGTCTAAGAGACACATCTGTTGTCTCTCTGAACAGGAAACTGAAACCATCCCCTACTTCCACAGTCTCTCCTTTCTCTGTGCTTCCAGAACATTCTGCTCATGTCTTTATTGCTGCATTTTCCATGTTGTACTGTAATTATGAGCTTGCATGCTGTTTTCCCCATTAAACTATGGCAGTCGCATTGGCCGTTGGCACAGCTGGACAGTGGTTCTCAAATGTGGCCGACATCACCTTCACTTAGGGAATTAAAAAAAATACTGATAAATGGGTCAGAATATGTCGATTCCGGTCCTCTGAGAATCAGATCCCAACACAGGATTTGACAGGCAAGAGACTGATTGGGGGAAATGCCTGGGAAAGATAAAGGGGGGAGAATGGAAGTGAGCAGGGAGGGTCCCAGACTAAGGTGCAGGTGTGACCCCCGTGAATGAAGAGGGTACAGAGGGGAGGACTGGGCAGCACAGTTCTAAGAAAGCTCAGGCCAGGCTGATAGGAAGGAAGTCCCTGAGCAAAGGCTGCCTGTCAGAAGATTCCTGCATCCAGCAGGAATGAGCCAAATTAGTATTCTACAGCGTTAGTCACTGGCTGGGAGCAGTGTGGATGCATGTGTGAGTGCCACCCAGTGACCTTCGGTCCTGGTTTGCCTGTGTTAAGTGAAACTTATCGGAGACCGTTGTTTTGGACTAATTTCCTGCCCTAGGCCCCAGCAGACCAGACTAAAAATCAAAATGGAGTCGCCCCTGCTAAATTCCACTTCACTTCGGCTGTGGTCTGACCTTCTGAGAAGTCAGGAGAAAGAGATAACAGCCAATTTCCCAAAACAGGCCAGTTTAAATCTTCAATAGGTACAATAGAGAACTTCCCTCTGCTTTAATCCTTGCACAGAAGAGAGAGCTTGAAGTAATCTGCTGTTATTTTCCTATTGTTCTGTCTTCCTGTCCCTAACTTACAAGGAAAGTAACTTTGAAATGACCAATCCAGGGCTGGCCCGTGGCTCACTCGGTAGAGTGCGGTGCTGGTAACACCAAGGCCACGGGTTCGGATCCCTATATAGGGATGGCTGGTTTGCTCACTTGGGAGAGCCTGGTGCTGACAACACCAAGCCAAGGGTTAAGAGCCCCTTACTGGTCATCTTTTTTTTTTTTTTTTTTTTAAAAGAAATGACCAATCCACTTTTTTGCTCTTTGTTTCTGTTTCCTTCAGCCTTTTTCTGACTATAACCAACCTCCTCTGCTTGGCTCATTGGAACACTTACTCTATCTTACGAAATAATGTGTTGTCCGATTCTAGAATCACAGTAAAGCCAATTGAGATCTTCAACTAAGTTTGTTGTAATTCTGTTCTTTGAAACCTCATTTTAACTAATTATATGTGTAAGTACCCTATTTTCAAATAAGGTCACATTCTGAGGTACTGAGGGTTAGGATTTTAACATATGAATTTTTTTGGAGGGGGGACATAATCCAACTCATAACCGCCTCTAAAATATAGTTCTGTCTTTCTTTTCTTTCTTTTTGGTGCACATCAGAAGAGAGCAACTGTCTAATAATGGCAAAATAACCCCAATTATTGGTAATCCAACCTGGTCTTTTTTACTTGGCCCATGGGATTGATGCTATCTTGATTTATTTGTGGAATTATTGATTTATTTGTAGATTTGTGGAGTTTTCACAGTACTCTTGTGTTCTAAGAAGCCCAAAATGGCCCACTCAGTAAATAAATGCCATAAACATAAAATGTGTTATATACTGTTATAATGTAGCATAGATGGAATCTAGCAAATTCTATGGTTGAGGGACAAAGAACTTTGGTCTGGGTCATACCAGTGCCTTTCTCCAATGAATTAGTCTGAAAATGGAAAGAAAAAGGTATTAGAATCCTCTGCCTAGGTCTCATTACTAGGACTTTCACCACAGGTAACTGCAGTTTAGATGACCACTGAAGTTTCCTCTCTTTGTAAAACAGATTTTTGCTTTGAACCTGAAATGCAGTTTTAAAATGAGTTTTTCTGGGCCAGCATATACATCAGACCCATGCATGGGCTTCAGTAGGTATTTCCTATTCCTTGTGATGCTCCGAGTTCTTCCAAGAGCTGTCACTCAAATACATTGCTTTATGGACAAGGCTGACCCTGTTCACAGGTGCTTTGGTCAAAACAGTTTAAAAAGATTCTTCCCAGAATGACCAAGTGCAGCCATTAAGGTTATTGTTAAGATGCGATGTGCTCAGGACATAAATATCCTTATGACGTGAGTTTTGTGCCTTCTTTTTAGAAAGAGCAGTGAACGGCAGGAATTTCATTTTGTCCAGTTATTCCCAAGAGAAAACAAATATTTGTGATCCAATCAAAGGGAATCCAAGAATAGCAAAGAGCCTGATAGCAACATCTGGGAAGCCCATGAGGAATGTGACACATTGACCCTAAAAAGGGATTGCTTTAGAGACTTCCTTAGCAAAGAGCCTCTCGCCCTAATAATCATTACCGTTGCCTATAAATCATTTTGCAGTGTGCAAAGCCCTTTCAAATACATGGTCCCATTTCCTCTCTCAGTTCTGCTGTGAGGTGGGCAGAAGAGAAATGATTTTTATCGGTCACTGAGAAAATAGGGTCTCATGAGAAAAAGTGAATTGTCTAAAGTCATATGGGCAAGAGGGGGTAGAGACAGGTCTCACATATTCTGACCCACCGTTTTAAGTTTTTAAAATTGTGAAGTGGATCATTCACATTGAAGAATGTATAAAATATACCTGCACCATTTAAAGAATGTTGAGAAAATGAACCCCGCGTACCCACCACTTGGGTTAAGAAATAGAACATTTCCAGTCCTGGTCCCGGGAAGGACTGTTGGGCTTCAGCTCTCCTAAGAACTTACAAGAGCCCTCTGGGGAAGTCAAGGCAAGACATCATGTGAGCTGGGGAGTGTGGGGCTCAGGACAGTGAGGGCACCTGGCAAGATCGTGTGGAGTAGGCATTGGATCTCTGGCAGAAGAATGTCCAGAGCTGTTGGCTGTTCCGTATTTTCTGCTTCTAAGCTCGTCGTGGACTCTCTGCAGGAGGATGCCATAGCAGGACTCCTCGGAGGGGTGAATGAGTGTCCCCAGCTGATCCAGGCAGCTGTTTTTAAAGGGAGAGAAGAAACTCCACTGTCTAAGTACCCAGTGAGATAATGTTTGTAAAGAGCTTAGAACATTGCCTCACATGTAGGACATGTTACATAGATAGGTGCATGCATGCATGTGTGTACTTGTGTGTGCAGACATGTTTAATCAGTCAATCTGTGCTGGGCTCACCTAGCTTTCCTGGGCTCAGGGTGAAAAGCACTGGCACCTTGGTGATGACGACTCCAGTGATCTGGCTCTTGTGTCACATGCTCCAATTTAGACTGCTCTGTGGCTGGTGCTCATTTGTCCTCAGTGTTCTCCGTTTTTCATCCTCCTGAGGGTTCCCCTAACCTACATGTTTTCCTCCTGGGTTTATTTCCTCATTTTGTTTGAACACGTCTTCCAGGAGCTTCCTAGAAAGAGTACATGGGAGGTAAAGATTTTGACCCATTGCATTTATGAAAATGTATTTTACTGTCATAGTTAATTGATAATTTGACTTAGATTGTCTTCTAAAATACAAATCATAGTAACTGTTTTTCTTTTGAATTTTGAAGGCATTGCTACCTTGTCTTCTTGCTTCCAGTGTTACTATGGAGAATTCTGAAGCCATTTGCTCCCTGATCCTTGGCATGTGATCTGTTTTTTCTCTTTGTAGGCTTTTGCAACCTTCTGTTACTCTCTTGTAACACTGAAATTTCTCAGTGATGTGCCTTCTATTTGTATCTAGTGTTCTGGGTACATGCTGGGTGGGTCCCTGCAATCTGAAAAGTCACACTCTTTAGTTCAAGTTATTTTCTTGCAATATTTCATTGATGATTTTCTCCCTATCCATTTTCTCTATTCCCTGTTCTGAAATTTCTTTTATTTGAGATTAAACTTCTGGGCTGGTCTGCCCATTTTTCTTGGTCCCCCTCCCCCCATATTTTCTATATTGCTGTCCAGGAGACTTCTCAATCTTATCTTCCATCACTTCAATTGAGTTTTTAACCCGTGCTATCATGTTTTTAGTTTCCAAGAGCCCTTTTTGTTTATTTCCTGAATATTCTTCTTCCTTTCCTTTTCCCCCCTTCCTTTCCTTTTTAGAAATAGCATCCTGTCATTGTCTCTGGATGCAAAACTTCTCTTATCTCTCTGAGATTAAAGCTATTTAAAATTATGTTTTCTCTCTAAAAAATAATTTTATTGTCTGGGGATCTCTCAGCTAATAATTTTTGGAGCAGGGATTCAGACTCAGGCAGTCTGATTTCAGAGACTGCTCTATTGACCACTGTGCTAAAATGCCTTCATTTAAATAAACATTGGATTCTGGCCAGAAGGCTGATTGAAGACAAACATCAATTTTTTTTCCTTTCTGAAACCCCTTAAAACTAAAACAATGGGATTTTTAAAACAAAGACAAACTCACAAAAACAGGGAGAACAACAAAGGTAATAATGGCAACAAAAATTGTACTTTTGGGGCCGACCCCATAGCTCACTTGGGAGAGTGCGGCACTCCTGCCACGGGTTTGGATCCTATATAGGGATGGCCGGTGCGCTCACTGGCTGAGCGCAGTGTGGACGACACCAAGCCAAGGGTTGCGATCCCCTTACCGGTCACAAAAAAGAAAAAAAAATTGTACTTTTGTAAGAAGTTAATGAGGTAATGAGTGTAAAAGGCTTAACACAGTGCCTGGCACCCAATAAGTGCATAACAAATGTTAGCTTGCATTAATACAAGGGTACTTCAAAAAGTCTGTGGAAAAATAGAATTCAAAGATAATACAAATCTATCCATGGAGTTTTTGAAGTATCCTCATATAACAACTAAAAGAACTTTCTCCAAAAATATTCAAAATATGTTGCATATGATTAAAAGCTTCCTTGTACTTAACCAGATTCTTTTTCCAAATGTGAATGTTAAAGAGAAAACAAACTTTATGATGTTATTGTAATGATATTATAATTTTTGGACTGAATTAATTTCTATTCTATAGAAAAAGTCTGATCTATAACATATAGAGAAAAGGAATGCATTATGAAAAATCTAGATATTGTGTAACTTAATGGTATATTAAAGCTTTATATATCTTAGTTCAACTTGAAAACTCTTATAGAAAATACTAAATGAGTATAAAAACAGCACATGAATTATTGCAGAGAGCACAAACATTTATGGAGCAAATGTATTTCACAGGGCCTCCAAAGCCCTGCAGTTTCAGGTTTAGCCTAACTTCTTAAAAGCACATACAGAAATGTTAACCTTGCAAAAGACAGGAAACTTTCTCTAGGCTAAAGTCTCTGTTGTAAGACATAGAACTGTAACACAGCAAGGTTGCTGGCTCAAGGACAGACAAGTTACTTGATTGATATGTAAAAATGCTGGGGAAATTGCTGTTGGGAAAAACAATGTTTGCTAAAATCAAGCTTTTGTTGGTGGATCAACTTAACCTTTTGCAAATTACATTATGGAATGCCACTTTATTATTTTACTGATGTTACCAGCCTCTATTGCTAAACCCCACGTATGTTCTTTTCCTGTAACTTCCTGGTCTGGAGAATAAATGAGGGGCAAGAACCCGAGTTTGTGGTTAATTTCTAAGGAAGGAATGACTTTCTCTTGAGGGTTCCAGGAAATTAACCCCTTTGGGGTCTCTCACTGCTCAGAAGAAATGGGCTTTGAGTAATCCTTTTGCGGCTCCATCACCCAGGGGAAGAGAGGTGACAAATCTGTGTGAGGCAAAGCAACAAATTATCACATGCAAGAATAATTTCTATATCATGGCAACATTAAATAATGTCAACAAATGTTTGTTAAACATCTATGAAATAGCAACAAGGTGCTGATTTTGGGGAGAATACAGAGATGAAGTCTCAATCTGTGCCTTCAAGAAGCTTATCAGGGGAGATTGAAATTTACTAGTTGACTATACATCAAAGCAGAATTAAGTAATGGTTTTAATAGAAGTACAGGCAAAATGCAACTTAGAAGTCTGACAAAAGGAACAATTAGTGCCAGCCAAGGGGGCTGTCAAAGACTTCACAGATAAGGGGGCATTTAGACTTGATTTTGAGGTTGGGCCAGGGATGGTTACTTTGGTTAAAGGAGCTGCAAGAGAGAAGCCCTCAAATGGAGAAATTCATTGCCTAATCCAAGTCCTGCCTGGCTTTTATAGTACTGTTCATTTTTCTCTTATTACATCTGTGACAGGGTTGGACAGCTTAGGTGTTAAATGTTCTTAAATGAGTCTGTTAGTCAGTTTTGCTTTTCAGGTAGACTGTAGTCGTATTAGGGACAGATATTATGTCATATGATTCTTTTGTATTCCCTCCAAACTAATTTCATGGTGTTGGTACACGGCAAGTTCTCAGTAAATACTTCATTGATACAGAAAATTCTTGCTGCTTAGACAATACATTTTAATGTAGGAAAACAGAGTGCAACAGGAAAGCAGTAATCAGGAAAATATTAGAACTTTAGGATTCCCAATTGTTTCAAAAATATTTTTGAACTTGGCTGTGAATACCTACCTTTTTAGTGAATGTATCTAAAGACTATTCACAAAAAAACCTTTAGAATAAATTTATTTATGTTAGACATCAATTGCAAAAAAAAAAAAAAGGCATTTAAAAAGTGCTTTCCTCCTGCTGAAAGTGCTCACACTAAAACATTGAGAACTTAGAAATTCTAAAAAAGGGAAGGAGAAAAAATGGCGACGGGTATGGAGCGCCCGTGTCAGGAAACGGTGCGATCCTGAGAGNCCTTTCCCACCTCTGGTAATGTCAATTTTGTTCTCTCCTTTTGAAAGTTCAACATGTTATTGTGATTGTTGTGTCTTTCTTTTTTTAAAATTTATTTTTTAGCTCCCACTTATGAGTGAGGACATGAGGTATTTCTCTTTCTGTGCCTGGCTTATTTCACTTAACATGATTTTCTCTAAGTTTATCCATGTTGCTGCAAATAGCAAAATTTCATTCTTTTTATGACAGAGTACTTTTCCATTGTGTATATATGTATACCACATTTTCCTTTTCCAGTTGTATGACAATGGACATTTAGGTTGGTTCCAACTCTTGGCTATTGTAAATAGAGCTGTGATAATAAATTTATCATAGGTATGTATGCATAGAAAAAATATAGTATATGTGGGATTTGGTACTCTCCGTGGTTTCAGGCATCCACTGGGGGTCTTAGAACTATCTCCCCCTGGATAAGGGAGTACTAGTTTATCCCATTTTTCCCCCTTCAGATCTCTACAGTTAATATTTCTTTGTAATTTACCAGAGACAAGGTTAAAATCAGCTTTACCTTTCTTCTTCTACATATTACTGAGTCATTAATTATATTCTACCTTAACATGACTAAATGGGCATCCTTTTTACCAGTTTAGCCTAAGACTCAGTGAGCATTTATTATTTTGAAACTCCTTATAGGGAGTTTCCTTAGAATTTACTGCTGTGGACTCTGATATCTGTCCTTTGTATACATTATATGCTTTCCCAATATATTGAATTCTTTGTCATTTCATACGTTCCATAAAAATTTCAGCTTTGTCCTTTATTTAACCTTTTGGATATTCTACACAATTTAGTTCTTCCTATGCCTCTTTTAAAAATTCAGCTTTGTGAGGGAACTAAAATGGTGACAGATCTGGAGCGCCCGCGTCAGGAAACAGCGCGATCCTGAGAGCGGTGTGCTGTGATACCAGAGTATAGACTGCATTTCCAAGAGCAACAAAGGACAAATAAATCTTTCAACAACGATCCTACATCGACAAATAAGCAGCAGCAGGTTCGAGGTTTTGGAGCCGACACGGAGAAGGACTCCTGGGGGTGCCCAGGCCCGGCTGCGGGAACAATATTGGCGGCCCACACGGCAAAGGCCGGGAGAGCCAGCGGAGGAACTGCGCAGAGGCGATCTGAAACACGCCAGAACAGCCCACCCTGTGTCCTCCATGAGTCACCCCCAGCAAAATCCTACTTGTGGGGCGAAGCCCGACTACTCCTCGCCCACCTGGCCCCCGCCCATCACACCAGGCTGGGCGCCCACAACAAAGCTGCCTCCATTTTCTAGGGTGGGGTCGGAGAAGGCCGGCATAGTGACGGCAGGCCAGTCATCTCTGTCTGACGTAGCTCCCCGCTGGGACGTGCTATTTGCTTACCTCGACGCGGAG
>NW_007726185.1:63626-64223 GCF_000696425.1 Galeopterus variegatus | reverse complement strand
CTCTTTGGAATAATACAAGCAGACCAGAAAAAAGAAAAAAGTATCAAGGATATTGAAAATCTGAGAGAGATATTAGACAACCTTAAGCGCTCAAATATCCGAGTCATGGGTATTCCAGAAGGGGAGGAAAAAAGTGATTGTATTGAAAACATATTCAGCAAAATAGTGGCAGAAAACTTCCCAGACATAAAAAACCCCACGGATCTACAGATCCAAGAAGCTCAGCGATCCCCAAACGTATTCAACCCAAAAAGGGCTTCACCAAGGCATATTATAGTCAAAATGACAAAACTCAAGGACAAAGAGAGAATCTTGAAAGCTGCAAGAGAGAAGCGCCAAATCACCTATAACGGGGCTCTAATCAGGGTAACGTCAGACTTCTCAAAACAAACCCTAAAGGCTAGAAGGGAATGGGATGATATATTCAAAATACTAAAAGACAAAGATTGCCAGCCAAGATTACTCTACCCTGCAAGGCTGTCCTTCTGCAGTAAAGGGCAAATAGTATATTTCTCAGACAAACAAAAACTCCGGGAGTTCATCACCACACGACCAAGCAATTCTCAAGGGAGTACTGGGATTGGATCCCGGAAGATA
>NW_007726185.1:54837-59274 GCF_000696425.1 Galeopterus variegatus | reverse complement strand
AAAATAAAAAATTAAAAAAAAAAAAAAAAAAAGAAAAGACTGCTAATTTTTATTATGTTAAAATGTATACATTTCTTTTGGCAAAAATAAAAAGACATAAACCAAGTCAAAAGACAAGTCACATTCTAGAAAAGGTGTCTTCAATGTATATTATAAACAAGAATCAATTACAAATCAAGAGGAAAAACAATGACCTAGTGGGAAAATAGTCAAGATTTGAAAAGCAACTCAGAAAGAAAGAAACTCCAATGGTTAATATGTATATGAAAAGATATTTGCATTACTAGTAATTGAAGAGATAAAAACCTAAAGAAAACAGTGAAATATATTGCACAAAAATCAGATTGGCACACAAAAGTATTTTTAAAACTTTGCTAGCACTACATTTTGGTGAGGTTACGGAGAAAAAGGAAACCTCATATATTGCATGCGAGAGGTAATGACTTAAGTAACATTTGTCAATGTTTAGCACATTTGAAAATGATTGCCCATGTGTAACAGGAGACACTTTATTTCTTAAAATAAGAAAAAGGGAGAAGAAACTGTGTCTACAAATAGATCAAATGAGTGGATAAAATGAACAATCTATGTCTAATATCAATAAGACTGGCTTGCTCAGTGGGTACTAAATTCATGGTAGAGGTTGTCTTGGGGTAATAGAAATAAGCTGGGACTGAGAGGTCAAAAGTGGCATCCACGCCATCTATGCAAAGTTTTATTTCTTTCATAGAAAAATATGCAACAAAATTATAAAATGTAAATATTAATTCTCAATAGTGGTATATATACAGAGACCTATATTTCTATAAGAATGGAATGCAGAAACATACATTTCAGTAAGAACAGAATGTGTTACTCAAATGACTGAGCTTTACTAAGTAGCTATCTAATCTTTGTAGGTCCCTGTTGGCTTAAATGTATTAATGTGTCTGTATAATGATCTTTTTTTTTTTTTTCTGGAATGAGTTTATTTCTGATTTGAGACAGCCATACACATGATCTTGGTCTTTTGGTTAACTCTCATTCTGCTAATTGAGCATATCACTGTCTCTGTGAAATAACTCCATATATCGTGTTCATTGATTCATAATTGAGCTACAAATTACCTTGAAAGAAGAGAGGACCATATGCAAATCCCATCATTATTACTTCTGAACAGCTGTTCACTCACAGATGCAAACATATGGTGTCTTTCCCATAACATATGCGCTAGTGTTGATTTTAATTGTTTTGTTAATTGCTTTGTAAATATAATTGCCAACTCTCAATATTCATTTTGGGGAGGTATCTGAATCTAGAACTTTGCTATTCCTGAACTTTCTTTTTTGTCACAAAGAGAAATCAGACCAATGCTCATGTCCACGCATGTTAAGTTTTCTCTACAAGTAGGGCACATATTGCCATCTTTTATTGCTTTTGTCTTGGTGATTCCTTGATAAAAGGACTCAATTAATAAAAATATATTTAATGAACTCTAAATGTGAAATGCATTGTACTAGGTTCTGGGAACATAATGATGAATGAAATTCAGAACCTGTCTTGAAGGATTTAATAATAGCCAGGTTATAGTTACCATAACGTCTGCCCAAATGCCTTCTCAGAGGAAAACAAAGCAATTACTTTAAAATGTTACATGTTTTTTCTTTTCTGAAATGATGTTCTAATATTTCACTAAAGATTAATGAGAATATGAGTAAATATTGACTAAATTACTAGAAAAACGATATAATTAAATAAAAAAGCTATTCCTTTAAGATTATATATTAAGGGGCCGGCCTGGTGGCGCACTGCTACAGTGCGCCGCTTGGGAGCGCAGTGGCGCTCCCGCCGAGGGTTCGGATCCCGCATACAGACCGGTTCCCGCTCACTGGCTGAGCGAGGTGCGGGAGCAACACCGAGGGTTGCAATCCCGTTGCCGGTCCCGGTCTGGTACAGGCGCGACACTGAGGGTTGCGATCCGTTGCCGGACACGAAAAAAGGAAAAAAAAAAAAAAAAGATTATATATTAAATTGGGCTAAATAAAATAAAATAAATTTTAGAAAGGATTAAAAGTAAGCGTAAGATCAGCAGATAATGTCCCCATGCAGAAAAAACCAAGACTTCTAGGAAGAGGCACCTAAGGATTGGTGTTCCCTTACTGAATTTCAGAAGGGTGTCCATCCCCAGTGGCTGGTAGAAAGCTCTAGGATGTGTGTTGAAAACGAGTGAGCTGCTTTGATTCTGAAAAAAAAAAAAAATTAGCCCTGGTTATATAGAGCCCTCTGAAGACATCTCTACAGACAATTCCAGTCATCCTCCACCCAAATACACAGATGTCCTCCCAAGACACTTAATACATCCCCAAACCTTGGTCCAGAACTTAGAGAAAGAAAGAGACAGAGGGAAAATAAACTCAATTGTAAAGGTACTAGTGTCATTAAAACCTCATGCTGCAATGCTTAGTTAAAAGAGCTGGCTTAGCTTGTCTATCATGAATAAATTCAAATAAATTTAGTCTGAAATAAACATGGTCTTCATTCTTTCCCTCAAGATATTTTTTTCCACAAACTATTTTAGTGTGTTCAATGTATGTTATCATTTATATATATATATATATATATATATATAAGTAAAAATGTATTTTAATATTTCACCGACAAACAAAAGCACATTTTGAAGGCATGCTTTTAAAATGACACAAAGCAATAATAGTATTCAATAAAAACCGTGACTATTAAGTTTAACTTTTCAAAAATATATTCTTCATTTCAAAGCTGCCTTAATGCAGTTAGGTAAAGGCATTTGTTAGGCACTCTCAGAAAATCGGCTGCACTGATAATGGCAAATATATCATCTAAGATGTACATGTCCTAAAAGCATACATTGCCTTTCTGACACATTGGTGAATAAGTAGACTAGAAAGCTAGGAAAAAAACTGATAATTTGCTCTTTGAGTTAAGTGGGGTTGACAGTGTCAGGGTGATGCCTTTTTACATCATGGCCTCAGATGCAACTTCAAGCAATTAAGAAAGTAAGAAAAGATATGAGTTACTAGTGTAGGTGCACCAAGGAGTTTGAGCTAAGCAGAGGGCAACTGAAGGAATAAGTAAGCAGAAAAGCATGTCACTGTTGACTAATATATTTCTGAATTTCGGTGAGAGTCCATTTCAGCAATAGTTAAACTACTGATGATTTTTACAAAAGAACTGCTTCATGATAACACTTATTCTGTGTTTGGGACACCCATATCAATTGAATGCACTGAGTTCAAAGAAACAGATGGTTTTTAATCTGCTACTTAAAGACAAAGAGGTTTGATACATGCAGCCTTAAAATATGTATTTTATAATTAGTATCAACAGTTATCAGTTATATAGAGAAAATTTATCCAATTTGTGTACCATTCTTTTCTTTAGCTTTTTCTGTATATTTCTTTGGATGTTAGATTTAGAGCATTTCATTGCTTATCAAGTTATCTACTGAAGGTTAGTAAGTAGATTCACATTGGTTGTATTTTATGTATTTAAAAGCCATGTAAACACCATTAATGGAATATTTTATGCACATATATATAAAAGGGTCTGGAGTTCTTTGCTGCAAACAGTGAAAAATATTGGGCATATGCATATGTGGCAATGTTGTGCATATATGATTAAAACTTGAATACAATGAGATTTTAATTTTTCTTATATAAAATATTAACAGCAACCTGACCTTTTACAATATATAACTAAAGTATTTCATAAATATTGATAACTGATTTTTATATACTTTGTTTGATACATAATACATGCCAGTATTTCGTTAATGTTTTTTACATCTGTTTATGACATATATCGATGTTTAGTTTTCTTTTCTTGTAATGTCTTTTTCTGGTTTTGGTATTAGGGTAATGTTGGCCTTATTAAATTTAGGACTATTCCCTCTCCTGCTATTTTCTGAAAAAAAAAATGTTAAAGAATTTTTTAATTTTTTACTTTAAATTGTCTAAAGAATTCGCCATGAAACCATATGAAGTTCATGCTTTGTCTTTTGTAAAATTATTAGTTATTGGTCAATTTCTTTAATACTAGCTTATTCAGAGTATCTATTTCTCCTCAGTGTGAGTTTTGGAAATTTGTATTTTCAAGGAATTGGCCCATTTCAAACAAGTTACTAAACTTGTTGTCATAGAGTTTTTCATAATATTCCTTTATTTTCATTTTAATATCTAATGAATCAATATTGATGGCTCTTATTTTGATATCAGTAATTTGTGTCTTCTCTCCTTTTTTTTTTCCCAGTTTGCCTGGCTAGAGGTTTATCAATTTTATTGATACTTCCAAGAAACCACCTTTTTACTTTGTTGATTTTCTTTACTGACTTTCCATTTTAAATTCTATTGATTTCTGCTTCGATTTTTTATTCTTTTTTACCTCTTGCTTAAGAATTAAACTACTCTTTTTTTCTCTAATTTC
>NW_007726185.1:50178-53932 GCF_000696425.1 Galeopterus variegatus | reverse complement strand
TTGTCTATTTTTCCTTGCAATTTATCAATTTTTGCTTCATATATTTTGATGCTTTTTTTTTTAAGGAAGTTGCCATCTTTTTCTTTTTTCATTCTTTTTTTTTAATTGGTTATGAATATTCATGAGATACAAAGCTGATTGTCACCCCTCATGGCATGATGTGAGGGCCAGATTCATAATGGCAGCATGCCCATTACCAGAAATTGCTTTTGTACCCCGTGTCCCCCACCCAATTATCCCCACTTCCCTCCCCCTTCTTCTTCCCTCCCCCTCCACTTTGTAGCCCAAGGAATGTTCTCTCCATCTGCAAGACCGATGCAGTACTGTGGTCTTTTTTTCCTTTCTTCTTTCTCTCTTAGCTACCACATATGAGTGAGTACATGCAGTATTTATCCCTCTGTGCTTTGCTTTATTTCACTCCATATAAGTTTCTCCAGGCTCATCCATGTTGTTGCAAATGGGAGTATTTCATTCTTTTTTATGACAGAGTAGTATTCCATGGTGTACATATACCACAGTTTCCTTATCCAGTCATCCATTGATGGACATTTAGGTTGGTTCCTTCTTGCTAGGTTCATACATGTTAAGCATTCTTATGTCTTCTCAGACAATTGATCCTTTTGTCATTATGTAATGCCCTTCATCCCTGATAATTTTCTCTGCTCCAAAGTCTGCTTTGTTGAAATTAATATAGCTACTTCAGCTTTTTCTTTTTTTTTTTGATTAGTATTAACATGGTATAGCTTTGTCAATCCCTTTATGTTTAACCTATCTGTATTTTTATATTTAAAATGGATTAGTCTGGCCAGTTAGCTCAGTAGGTAAGAACATGGTGCTGATAAAGTGGGTTCATTGTAGGCAATATATAGTTGGTTCTTGTTTTTTATCCACTGTCACAATTTGTGTCTTTGAATTGATTTATTAGACTATTCACATTTAAAGTGCTTATTAGTATAGTCAGATAAATATCTACCATAATTGTAACTGCTGCACATTTTTTATCACCCCCTATTTTTCTACCTTCCCTAGTTTAATTGAACGTTGTATATGGTGTGATTTTCCTTCCCTCTTAGTATAACAATTATATTTCCTTTTATTAAAAAACTTAGTGGTTTCCCCTGAGTTTGCAATATGTATTTACAAATAATCTACATCCACTTTCAGATAACACTATACATCCAGTTGCTGGCCAGTTTTCTACCCAATAATCCCTTTTCCTGAAAGGTAAGTAGACTTGGTCCATTTAGAAGAGAAGGAATTAAACATAAATAGGGCTGAAATTTTGTGACTTAGTGACCCCTATATTTATTTTATCTTGATAGCTTAGTGATACTGACCTTGCTACCACTTCACAGGGAGTGTAGGAGACTAAGAAAAGAGTATTCCCTATTACTTTACCCCTCCATCCCTTACAATATTGCTGTTATTCATTTCACTTACCTGTAAGCTACAATCACACAATATATTTTTATTAATAGTATTTTGAACAATGAATTGTCTATTAGATTTAAAATGAGAAAAATAAAAGAATTAATTTCTCTGCATTGATTTTTCTGACACTGTTCCTTTCTTTAGGTAGATATAAGTTTCCAACTTGTATAATTTTTATTCCTCTTGAAAATCTTTTTTTTAACATTTCTTGCAGGGCATATCTACTGAAAAAAATTTCCTTAGTTCTTATTTGTCACAGAAACTTTTCAAGGATAATTTCCACTGCATGTAGAAGTCTACAATTTTTTTCTTTCACTACTTTACTTATTTTTTATTTTAATTTATCATTATTCAATGTAGTTGATTTTCATGTCCCTTTATCAATTCCTTTTTCCTCCCTCCCTTCCCCCCCCATCAACATCATATCTGTTCACTTGTCTTAACAAGTTCAAGGAATTGTTGTGATAGTTGTGTTTTCTTCCTCCCTCACCATTTATTTGTTTGTATATTTATTTGTTTATCTTGTCTTAACAAGTTCAAGGAATTGTTGTGATAGTTGTGTTTTCTTCCTCCCTCACCATTTGTTTGTATATTTATTTGCTTATTTTTATTTATAGCTCCCACAAATAAGTGAGAACATGTGGTATTTCTCTTTCTATGCCTGACTTATTTCGCTTAATATACTTTTCTCTAAGTCCATCCATGTTGCTGTGAGTGGTAGTATTTCATTCTTTTTTATAGAAGAATAGAATTCAATTGTGTAGATATACCACATTTTCCATGGACATTTGGGCTGGTTCCAACTCTTGGCTATTATAAATAGTGCTGCAATAAACATAGGAGTACAGGTATCCCTTCAACATGATGATTTCCATTCCTCTGTGTATATACCTAGCAGTGGAACAGCGGGGTCATATGGTAGATCTATCTGTAATTGTTTGAGGAACCTCCATACTATTTTCCATAAAGTCTGCACCAATTTGCAGTCCCACCAACAATGTATGAGAGTTCCTTTTTCTCTACAACCTCATCAGCATTTATCATTCTCACTCTTTTGGATACTAGCCATCCTAACTGGAGTGAGATGGTGTCTCAAAGTGGTTTTGATTTGCATTTTCCAAATGCTAAGTGATGTGGAGCATTTTTTCATGTGTCCGTTGGCCATCTGTATATCTTCCTTTGAGAAATGCCTATTTAGCTCTTTTCCCCAATTTTACCTGGTTTGTTTTATTTATTTATTTATTTATTTATTTATTTATTTATTTATTTATTTATTTATTTANTTCCCCTGCACTGTCTTTCAGTAGTTTTATAGTTTGGGGTCTTACATGTGCCTTTAATCCATTTTGAGTGTTTGCTCTTGCTGTCTACCTATTGCTCTTGTCCATTATCTCTTGTCTGTAAGTATGTGAGTTGGTTTCTGGGTTCTCTATTCTGTTCCATTGGTCTGAGCACCTGTTTTTATGTCAGTACCATATTGCTTTGGTTACTGTAGTACAATTTGAAGTCAGGTAGTATAATGCCTCCAGTTTTATTTATTTATTTATTTTTGCTCAGGATTGCTTTGTTATTCAGGGTCTATTGTTGTTCCACATAAATGTTAGGATTGTTTTTTCCATTTCTATAAAGAATGTTTTTTGTATTTTGATGGGGATTACACTGAATCTGTAGATTATTTGGGGTAATATGGATATGTTCACAATGTTAATTCTTCCAATCCAAGAGCATGGAATGTCTTTCCATCTAATTGTGTCCTCTTTCTTTCAGTAGTGATTTGTAGTTCTCACTGTAGAGATCTTTCACCCCCCTGGTCAAATTGATTCCTACATATTTTATTTTTTATACAAATGGCCAACACACATGAAAAAATTCTCAACATCACTAAACATCAGAGAATTGCAAATCAAAACCACACTGAGATATCATCTCATACTAGTTAGACTGGCCAGTATTAAAATGACAGAGAATAACAAAATCTAGTGAGGATATGGAGGAAGAGGAACCCTCCTACACTGTTGGTGGGGCTGTAAATTAGTACAGCCATTATGGAAAACAGTCTGGAGGTTCCTCAACAACTACAGACAGAACTGCAATACAATGTGCCAATCCTGCCGTTGGGTGTATACCCAAAGGAATGGAAATCATTATGCCAAAGGGATACCTGCATTCCCCATGTTCCTCACAGTTTTGTTTACAACATCTCAGAGTTGGAACCAATCTAAATGTCCATCAACAGACAACTGGATAAGGAAAATATGGTACATATACACAATGGAATACTATTCTGCCATAAAAAAGAATGAAATTTTGCCATTCACAGCAA
>NW_007726185.1:46854-48919 GCF_000696425.1 Galeopterus variegatus | reverse complement strand
AAAATATAATAATGAAATAAATTTTAAAAATTCTTCTGCTCATTTGTCTCTTTCTTCTCCTATTATTTATATTATGAATATGTTGCACATTACAAAATTGCCCCATAATTCTTAGAATTTTTGTTCTGATTATTTTCAATTTTTTTTTTTTCTGTTTGCATTCCATTTTGGGATGTTTATATTGATATATTTTCAAGTTTACATATTCTTTCCTCAGCCCTGTCTGGTCTGCTAATGTGCCCATCAAAGGTAGTGTTTAATTTTTGTTATAATGTTTATTATTTCTAGCATTTAATTTGTTTCTTAAAGTATTCATCTGTCTGCTTAGTTTAACCATCTTTGTTTGAATATTACCTACATTTTATTAGAGCCTTTAACCTATTAATCATATAAGCTAAATTCCCTGTGTATTAATTCTAAAATTTGTATCATATCTGAATCTGATTTTGAATCTTGCTTTGTCTCTTCAGGCTGTTTTTTCACTTGCTTTTTAGCATGCTTTGTAATTTTTGTTGAAAGCTGAACATGATGTGTCAGGTAATACAAAATCTGGTAAATAGGCCTATATTCTCAGGTTTTATGTTAATATGGCTGGGAGGTGGAGCTGTATTAAATGATTGCTCTAGCTGTAATGCCAGAGACTTCAGTTTCTCTGCTGTTCTTGTTTTTGACTTCCTTGTGGTCTTTGGGTTTCCCTAAGAACTCATTCTTAAGTAGAGTCTGTTCCTTACAACTCTGTTGTCATCCTCTGTTGATGTGTTTATCACCCGTAAGGGAGGGACACCCTCTATGATCTAATGGCTAGATCTCAGTGTTTTGGTGGTCCTGTGTTCCTGGCCTCTCACCTTCCCAATTGTCTCTTTACTTTTTTGTTTCTCTCCTTATGTGGGACAGGAAGGTTACAGCATACTGAATTTCAACAATAGCCCTTCTCTTGAGTTGGATAAGGATCTGGTAAAGTCTTCTCCCCAGAAGATACTCAGTATGGTAGATGCTCAATAGGCCTTTGTTACAGAAAGTGCTCTGTGCATTTGAAATTGTTACTTTTCTCTCCACGCTGCTGGAAACATGAGGGTACTGTTGTTTTCAGTTCTTCACCAGGAGAATCTGGGTGGATTCCCAGAGGTACTCNCAGTGTATAGCTTCAGCGATATTTACTCTTTATAAACAATTTCAGCTGTTTTTCAGTGTATTCTGCTCGGTTTTTCTATCTTTTCAGATTTTAGAGTGGTAATTTGTCCTGTGAACTTAATTCTCTGGTGAGTCCAAGATAAGTGGTTGATTTTAGTTTGTTCAGTTTTTTTGTTTTTATATTAATGAAGAGATGTCTTCCAAGCTCCTTATATGTCAGACCTGAAACAAGCCAGTTATTTATTTTGAATTTAATTTTTAAAAAGACAACCTGATATTTTAAAATAGAAAATAGTAAAACTAATGCCATTTTGTCCATGTTGTATAAAAAATATTTTCTGTACATTTTAAAAAATTAAAGAAGGAAAATAAGTCAGGCTTATTTGTTATTAAATAGTAAACACTGATCACTGGAATTTTAATGATGAATAAGAAATTGCCCCAGGCTCCAAGTAAAATACTTGCCAGTATGGAAGGATAACATATTGATGGACAATTGCCATGCAGTTCCACAACAGAGTGGTATGGGAGCACACAAAAATTACCATTTGTTTTTACTTGAATATTTTACATAAATATATATTATATGCAAATATATTATTTAATACTGGTCGGGGAGTTAAATCCAGCAGTGTGAATAAGGAAAGGAGAAAGGAAGAGAAAAGGAAGGAAAAAAAGAAGAAAGCAAGCAAGGAAGCAAGATAATCTATTCTTATACAGTATAGATTTGTGGACCTTTTAAAAACGATTGAACTCATGGTGTGTTACCAGAAAAGAGAGAGTTAGAATTAACATGGATATTCAAAAAAAATTTTTTCTTGGAGAGGATGATATCTAAGTAAGATCAAGAAAGGTGAGCAGGAATTAAAATTTGAGAGGGAATAAGGAGGTGAATTCCTGAAAAAAGTATAAAAGGGAAGTAAGGAAATGTATT
>NW_007726185.1:38112-46380 GCF_000696425.1 Galeopterus variegatus | reverse complement strand
CAAGCAAGCAAGGAAGCAAGATAATCTATTCTTATACAGTATAGATTTGTGGACCTTTTAAAAGCGATTGAACTCATGGTGTGTTACCAGAAAAGAGAGAGTTAGAATTAACATGGATATTCAAAAAAAAATTTTCTTGGAGAGGATGATGTCTAAGTAAGATCAAGAAAGGTGAGCAGGAATTAAAAGGTGAGAGGGAATAAGGAGGTGAATTCCTGAAAAAAGTATAAAAGGGAAGTAAGGAAATGTATTACTGGCAAAGTGAATAGTATCAATTGAAACTAAAACTCAGAGTAGAGCTGAGTTGGATTTTGGAGATACTACAAAATGATAAGAACTGATAGATAATATATAGCTTAGCAGTCAGAGGATTTTAAATGGTTGTTGAATTGATCTGAGACTATTATGAAAGCTATGGACCTTCTCCCCAGAAATCATGCACATGTATGCAAAATTATGCATTGCAATTCTATGGTGTATATTAACTCACTGAAGGCAATCTAGATCATATTAGGTGATGTGGAGGGTATAGTGAATGGGGTCAAGGAGAAAACACTGGTAAAAGCCAATTGTAAGAAGTCAGTAAAGAAGAGTCCATAAAAAAAATGAGAAAAAATGATCAGAGGAAAAGAAGGAAAGCCAGAAAAAAATGTTATCATTTAAAAAGACTGGAATGTTACATATGGCCAGTCAAATATAACAGAGAGGTTCAGAAAGACAGTGATTGAAGTGTTCATTGGATCTGAGATCATTGAAGTCATGTGTGACCTTTTCCAATGTTGCAACTAGATCTTGTTCACAAGACGGGGGTGGGGGAGACAAGTGGAAAGGCACCTGCTGAGAAAATGGGAGTCAAGTATATAACTGATGGAGTAAAGTCCCAAAGAAAGCAGGAAAATAGTGGATCAAGGCTGCAGATGCACTAGGTAAACATGAACAGGAAGAATGACAAAAGAAAGGCTAACCTGACAGGTTTAGGGGAAAAGGAATGATGCCCCACTATTTGCCACTGTGTTCTCAGCACAGTGCCAGGAACAGCATATTCAGCTTCCACGAATGTCTGTTTTAGCTTTCATGAAGAAATTGGTCTAGGTACTCTGCACATTAACTCATATCCCTTGTGCCCTTAATAGAACTAGATTTCCACCTGAACAAATTTTTGTTCCTTTCAAATAACCATTGATGAAGACATTAAGAAATCATGAGAAAGGCAGACACAGATTTACATGCAAAGTTGTTTGTTAGAGTTGTATTTATAATAGAGGATAAATGAAAATGCTCTAAGTGTCTAAAAATAGAAAAATGGTTAAGTAAATATTACTATATCCAAATAATATGGCCATTAAAATTATGTTTTCCATTTCCATTATCCATTATGTCTGGGATATAGTAGATGCTCAATAAATGTTAGGTGAATAAATAATAACCTGGAGAGAGAAGTTTAATATAGGCTCATTTGTGCCTACTTTTATCCTATTGATAGAAGGATTCCCAACCACTGTAAAATTCTCTATTAGACCATAAATCATCTGGCTTGCTACTGGAAATTTGGATCAAGAAATTTCAGGGCACATTTCCCCCTGTGTGTCTATTTTCTGTGTTGCTATAAATAGACACTGCTATCAGCTAAGAAGTCCAAGTTCAATAAATAATTCTGAACCACAGTCATATATGATAAACTGCAGGCAAAGATCACTCCTCACTAGCCTGATTTTGGAAGGTAGCTATATACAGATAATTTTTTTAAAACCACCGTTCAGCTCATGCCCCTTTATGCTCCCTCCAGTATTACAGCTACTGGAGCTGGGAACACTGCAGAACCCTTAGCAAGCACTTGCACGAGAGATGTGAAGGCAGAAGAGAAGCAGAAGCCAACATTCTCTTTCAGGAGAAGAGGACACATGCCTGCCCCTGTCAGACCTGAGGTTTTTCAGCAGCTTCCAGGTGTTCCCATGCAAACCACCTGACCTGGTGGCACAGGTAGCTATGACCATTCAGCATTTCCTACAGATCCTGAACTGGCCGCACAGAAACTTCCTGATTCCTTGAAAGCTAGCTGCAAAACTAGGGCCTACTGTTGGCCTTGCCTAAGTGTTATAGCTCTAGCTCTTAAGTGCTCTAGCTCTTAAAAGCCTTTGAAACCACTTACAGTAAATCTCTTATTGCCTGAAATACCTAGAGTGGTTTATTTTTTCCAGGTCAAACACTGACTGATAAAATCACCCTCTAGCTGGAGGTAAGATGCTGAAATATAAACAGCTGGTGTAACTGGCCCAACACTCTCTCCTACCATTTTTAGTTTGTTCCCTTTCATTGCTCGATATATTCTGTATTCTGAACACTCTCCTATTGTGAATGTAGTAGTATCATTGCAACTATGTGGAATAGGTTATGGTAGGGTTAGTAGAGACGTCCTATCATTTGGAACATATAAAAACCTAAGCAAATCATTTCTAGAAGACTTTTTTCAAAAACCTATATGTTCCATTTAGGGAGTCACCAGATTATCTCAATGTTTTCCTTTCACTAATTTAGTGTTTCAATCAAAGTCATTCATTCTGAGTTTATAATGCACTGCATATGCTAGGCAAAATTATAAGCCTTCTGGTAAAGCTGTCTTTTCCAAGTGATGTCTCCTGTGGTGTTTTAGTAAGAAAATCATGGCAAACTTCAAAGTAACAACAGAGCTTTTAAAATAAAAGAAATAATTGATAAATATGCAGGGGCACTCTATCTCCCTTCCCTCCCCGTTCATCCTATATACTGCTGTCAGCATATCTTTTTAAACAGATATTTCTGATTACGACATCACTGTGCTTAAATCTTTCCAAGTCTCACCCCGAATACAGAATAAATAACAGACTCCTAAGCATGCCATATAAGTTCTTTCATGATTGATTCCCTCCATTTGCTTTTCCAGGCATTTATCTCCTCTTAACACACTAACCACCTAAAAACACTGCACCACTGGCCACCTACCAGGCCATGACAAATCGTAGTTGCTAGACTATTTTTTATCCCTTTCATCTGTCCTTGTTAAAATCGTATCCACTCTTTCGGTCTCAGACCAAGCATCCTCTCTCCATAAATAGCTCCTGATCACATCAGCTCTCTTCTTTAAATTTCCATAGGACTTTGTCTTTATTACTCTCATAGGTTTGAGGCAATTCAGAGTAGTGAGAAAAGACAGCTGAAAACCACAAACTAGAAACTGGCAGGGCAGCCAAGACTGACAATGTAGATTTTGGAACTTACTGCATAGAAGCAATTAAAGAAAGTACTAGATAGACATGATTCTAGTTTGGTAAACAAATGTTTTAACTGGCATATTTAAATGCATGTTATTCTACTCTATATTTGGGACTGCAAAATAGGAAATATTAGGCCTGAAATATATAATAATAGGAAAAAAACGCAAAACACTGAACCCAATCACTCAGAAAAAGTGGTTCAGCCCCCTTAACTGTGATCATATTATCTTTTGTTATAATTGCCCATTAAAAAGGCTGCTAGTTCTATGCTTGGTGAACTTTTGTTTTAAGGTTGGATTAACTTCCTTTAGTTTTTTGTTGTTGTTGTTTTTGTTGTTTTGGAGATAATTTAAGCATACTGAAAAAGACTCTCTTCAGATCTTCACAGCATTTTCTAAAGCACGGGTTCTGATTATTTATTCATTGACTCATTTATTCCCTCAACTTTGAGAATATATAACATGCAAAATTCAGTGGCAGGAATTGGAAGTAGGAAAAGACTGGAGAGTTTGAAGAATGGTAATGGCTGTGGTTGACTGGACCATGAATTTCCTGAAAAGAAGTAGTGGGGAAAAAGATGCCCAAGGCCAAATGAAGTCAGATCATTACAGGACCTCAGATAATGAGGCAAAGCATTCTGATTTATTCAGTGAGCAAAGGAAACCACTACAACTTTTGGTAAGGGAAAGGAGATAATCAGCAATATAATTCAGAAAAAGTGTGAGTAATCCAGGCAGAAGATTGGAAGCTAGAGAAATACTTGGGCATCTATCACACTGGTTTATGTCCGTAGAAACAGAAAGGAAGGAAAAGAGACAGAGAGAGATTTTGGAGGTAGATGTTCTAAAGCTACACTTTGGAAACTGATTAGATGTACAGGGCACAGGCAAGTTTGGCTATAGTATTTGCAGGGCCCAGTGCAAAGGAATGATATGGAAAATGAAAATGTGGAGCCACTTTTTTAAAAAGCAGAAAAAAAGTGCCATTAATTGTATTAAAATATAAAGCTTGTTCCTCTAAAATCGTATTACTCACAATATGTAAGAGGTGTAATAGAGACAAATGAGTAAGAACATACATTTCAAAGCTGCAAAAAATAATATTTTGGTGTTATGATTTTATATAAAACTACAAATAACAATACTCTATTAATGTGGTCATTGATTCTGACACTTCTCTAAAGGTATTTATTATATCATCAAAATTTATACTTTTAATTTAAGATACTTTATTTTAATCAAATAATTGGCAGGGACATCAGTTGCTCTTGGCAAATGCAAGATCTCAAATAATTTTTGAAAATTTTTAATTTTGAGAAGAGTCTTTCTGCTGCTGCAACTGTTATTGGAGCTGTTCAGAGTATCTCATAGGCTGTGAAAATATTGGGATAAATTGTTACAAAATATACATTATAGTTCAGCTAGAGTTAAGGATGCTCATGGAATATTTTCTGAAAAAAATTTAACTCTACACAAATTAATTATGTGTAATTTATTTTTAAGCTTAATTATATAATTCAAAAAAATTTTTTTTAGTTTATTTTAAAAATGTAAACTTATACAACGCATTTTAATATTTTCTCTGGCATTTCCTATAACTTGTGGAGGTCATGTGTATAAATCATGAAAATGGCTTCATGATTTGCATATAGTATAAAACACCTGCTTATAAATTTTCTCATTGTATTATCAATTATAGGAAAACTTGATTCTAAAAGTGTCTTTCTTGAGGGCCAGCCCATGGCTCACTTGGGAGAGTATGGTGCTGACAACATCAAGTCAAGGGTTAAGATCCCCTTACCGGTCATCTTTAAAAAAATAAATGAAATAAAAAAATAAAAGTGTCTTTCTTGTTAATTTCTTCTTTGAAATTTTGTTGACACTACATTATTTTCCATTGAATATGATGATCTTTAAATTTAATTTCTATCTAAATCTCTGGATATCTGTTTTGCAATGTGCATCCGTTTTCAAAATCAGAGATTGTAAATTATTAAAGAATTCTAATAACTGCCTGATATGCTTTATTGCAATATCCATGTGTACACATTTATTTTCTAAAATTTACTGAAAGTTTACTTCCTGATTGCTGGCAGTTCCTGTCTCAGCACTCCAGCTGAAGAATGAAGATTTATGGAAATAATACAGTAACATACACTGGGGACAGGGAGTAAGCTGGCCTCTCCCTGCAGGGCCTGGTGCTGCCTCCAAAAGGAGCCTGTCCTCTCTCCCACAATCCTGGTCACTTCTGCCGCTGTGTCACTTTCTACCACCAATTTGGACCCAGGTACTACAGGCCACCTCCCCAGGACTTCTTGGCCCACAGACTCTCCCGAGCCATGCATGCACCAGCTTAACTGCTGCATGTTTGCCCCTGTGCCCACAGCTGCTGCTGGACCACAGCCCTGCTCTGCCTGGCATCTCCCCTCCCCTCTGCTCATGGGACTGCTCCTTGTCCCACCAGACTTCACCTGCAAAGTATAAGTTCAAAGATAAAATGAAGCATATCCAGATGGTAAGAGCAGATCATTAAGCCAAATGTGAGACCCTTCTCAGCAAGGGGCCTGTGGGGCTGCTCAGGTCACATGCCCTGGGCATGAGGAAGAGGGAAGAGTCCTAGATGGTTAGGGGTACTGGGACCTGAGTAAGTGGTGTGACTGTGAATAGAAACCAGCCTTGAACAATGAGTACGGAAAGGGTAGGAGTGGAAAGAGGCAGAAGCTAATGAATTCAGATTTAATAATCAACTGCAAAGGGAAGGTAAAACATAAAACTAGCCCAAGCAAATACACACTTCAGATGGAGACTAGTTTGCCAGAAACAAGCAGCTGTGAAGGAAAACCCCTTCTCCTTCCCACGTATTTTTGCCTTTTCTTCCTTGGGTTCACTTTTTAACTTCGGTGGCTCCTCCACCTCGCTTTCATGTCCCAGGGTTAGAGTAATTCAACTCTAATACCATGAACACAGCTCCAATGCATATCCTCAAATTCTTTGACACTTCTCTGGAAGGAATGTCACTAGAACCAATAAAGTGAAAGTAACATGCAGAAACAGTGCGGTTTCTGCTGGTTCTCTTGGAATTCCGATTCTCCAGATGTCTCCTGGGACACCACCTGACAACCCAGCTCCAGGTCATACTCCAGTTGAGCCCGGCCTTTTAGTCATCTCAGCCCAGGTGCTACACCTGTGAATGGGGACCCTCCAGCTGGCATCAGCCTCCAACCCTCTAGCCCTTATTTCTCACCCTGAGCTTTGTGTCCTCCCAGCTGAGGACCCAGATATCACAGAACAGAGACAAGCCATCCTAACGTGCCTCAGTTAGATTCTTAACCTACAAAATCAAAGCATAATATATTGGTTTGCACCACAAAGTTTTCAGCTGGTTTGTAACCCAGCAATAGCAACTAGGACAGCCTCTCTCTTTAACACAAGTTGGGGAAAAAAACAGAATTTATCTTTTTTCTCTCAGTTCACTGGGATAGTCTTGACTATTTTAAAGATAGTTATCAAAATGTTAAGTGANTTGGAATTCCGATTCTCCAGATGTCTCCTGGGACACCACCTGACAACCCAGCTCCAGGTCACACTCCAGTTGAGCCCAGCCTTTTAGTCATCTCAGCCCAGGTGCTACACCTGTGAATGGGGACCCTCCAGCTGGCATCAGCCTCCAACCCTCTAGCCCTTATTTCTCACCTTGAGCTTTGTGTCCTCCCAGCTGAGGACCCAGATATCACAGAACAGAGACAAGCCATCCTAACGTGCCTCAGTTAGATTCTTAACCTACAAAATCAAAGCATAATATAATGGTTTGCGCCACAAAGTTTTCAGCTGGTTTGTAACCCAGCAATAGCAACTAGGACAGCCTCTCTCTTTAACACAAGTTGGGGGAAAAAAAACAGAATTTATCTTTTGTCTCTCAGTTCACTGGGATAGTCTTGACTATTTTAAAGATAGTTATCAAAATGTTAAGTGAACAAAAATAACATAATATAGGCGATATAGAAAGTGCATAAAAGTCTTTAAGCTTACAAGGGTTAGATTTCTGGTAAGAATATATCGAATTTGTTTACAGGCACACATTCATTTTATTATATGAGGACTCAGAGAAACCTATCTTTACGTTCTTAAACTTTTTTCTACTGCTCTTTTGTTTGCATATCTTATTCCTTAAGAAGATGCTGTGTTCAAGTAATGGGCCTTCAAGGGAAAACAAGGGAAGGATGTGTCCCTAGACAAACAATGCAATGCAGACAGTCCTCCAGGTGACATAAAAACTGCCAATCCAGGCACAGAAAGTCTAGTTTCCACCCCCCTCCTTACCCCATACCTTTTTGGAGAGGTCAAGTAAAAATTTACCAAGCAAGTGACAATTTAGTCAAGTCTTAAAGGACACCTTGTGTCTGGCAAATAGTCAAAACTCAATAAATGTTTTGAAGAAATTAATAGAATAGCCAAAGGACCAGAAAAAAAAAAAAAAAGCCAAACCAGAGCAGCCAGCAGTAGGATCATGCCCCATAGTGCAGCTGTGAGATGCTGGGATCTCTAAACATGTTTCTAAAGACAATAGCAGTATCTGCTGAGTGCAGTGGGCTCAAAAAGAGGGATGTTTGTAATTGCTCGGCCAAATCTGAAAATGCAAGCATTTGCTGCCAAATACATAAAAACCGTAATATTTATTGGGACCTGAAACTTACTTTTACAAACTTCAGTGTTGCAGAAATATGCCGTTAGTCAAAAGCTGCTTGACACTTTCCCATCTCAATATTTAATTTCATAAGTTATTTATAAACATAATTCATTTCAATTAAGTATTAAAAATACCTGTAATGAAGACTTTTGAAACTTCTGGTAAATTTTACCAAATCTCCCTTCATTTATTCTTTCTTGTAAATCATTGCTATTTTTGAAACACGAAAGACCACTTAACATAAGTGTTAATAGGGCTTACAATCACAGCAAAGCTGCTCAACAACTCAAAGGAGAAACAGTGATTAAAGAGGTTCGATTTTGGAAAAATT
>NW_007726185.1:35819-37776 GCF_000696425.1 Galeopterus variegatus | reverse complement strand
CCGTTAGTCAAAAGCTGCTTGACACTTTCCCATCTCAATATTTAATTTCATAAGTTATTTAAAAACATAATTCATTTCAATTAAGTATTAAAAATACCTGTAATGAAGACTTTTGAAACTTCTGGTAAATTTTACCAAATCTCCTTTCATTTATTCTTTCTTGTAAATCATTGCTATTTTTGAAACACGAAAGACCACTTAACTTAAGTGTTAATAGGGCTTACAATCACAGAAAAGCTGCTCAACAACTCAAAGGAGAAACAGTGATTAAAGAGGTTCGATTTTGGAAAAATTACAATATTACTTCAATGAGTAGAACATACATGCTCCATGTGGTTGCAGTGTATCTGGGTATCTCTGTGCACATATGATGGCGTAAGGCTGGAGAACAACTAGGGATTTGTGGTGACATGGAAACCCAGATGTCCTTCTAAAACTTAAATACAGAACATTTCACTTACTTTTTTTGTGTGTTTGTTTTTGGAGGCTGGCCAGTACAGGGATCCAAACCCTTGACCTTGGTGTTATAACACCACAGGCTAACCAACTGAGCTAACCAGCCAGCCCCAAAGGCAGAACATTTTAGCTTTGTAAAAATGTTTTTATCTAAGCCACAAATAAGCATTCCCTCTTGCCTCAAATATCTGAACACTGATTAATTCTATATTCTCCTTGAAAATATCTATTGATATGGGAAAGATGGTGCCCTCTATTTTCCAGTTGTCAGTGCAGAATGACTCATTAGTTAAAACAAGGAACTCAAATCTCTCTGTAACTCAAACTACTCTGCAGCTCTTCACAAGAAGTTAGTAGCAAACCTTGCAATGCTAGGGATAGAACACAAATGTTTTATGCCTGATTTGTGTTTAAAATTTATGAGAAAATTATCAATAAAATAAGCTTAGCTATGCTTTTGTGCTCTGCACATCTATTCTAAAATGACAACTGGGAAAAACATTTTCTCTAATTATCTTTTTATTGAGTGAAGAAAAACATTACCTTTATCAAAATTTTTCCTTCCCTTTCCTCCCCACTCCCCACCTATTTTTAACATTTGGAAATCATTCTACACTTATGATTTCAGATAATAAATATACATATATACAGTGTTTGCTTACAAATTAAAGTTTATCATCTTTACCATTTTAAAATAATTTATTTTTCATTAGAAACCAAATAAAATACTGCAAAAAAATATAGGCAAATAACGTACCTTCAGGAAGGATATTATTTTAACCTACTTTTCAGCCACTTATATCTTCACTTGAATAATTTTGGACCTTGTCATACCATCAAAGTATTAGACAATATCAGCTTGCTGAGGAGCAAAGAGAAGTTCCTTTCATTCACTGGTTCATTGAACAAATTTCTTTTTTGGCATCTTCCCTACCAAGCAACATCCCAGATGCTGTGGTCGGAATGTTTGCCTCCTCCAAGATTCATGTGGAAGCTTGATCCCAATGTGGCAGTTTTAAGGCATGGAGTCTTGGGGAGGTTATAGGATCAGGAGGACCATGCCATTGTGAATGGATTAATCCATCCAGGAGTTAATGGATTAATTAATAAATGGGTTATCAACAGAGTGGCACTGGTGGCTTTATAAGGAGAAGAAGAGAACACATTCATGCACTCTCTCTCCAACTTGAATGTGATGCCCTGCACCATCTTGAGACTCTAAAGAGAGTTCCCACCAAGAAGAAAGACCTTACCAGATGTGCCCCTGATCCTTGCTTCCCAAACTGTAAGAGATAAATTTTATTTCTTCATAAATTACCCAGTTTCAGGTATTCTGTTATAAACAACAGAAAACTGACTAATACGCCAGAGAATTGGAATATAGGGACACACTAGATAAACAAGACTTTTTCCGTCAAAGAGCTTTTTGATTACATTGAGGGAAAAAAAATGGGAGTTCAGAAATGAGAGTGACAACAGTTTTTCTAAGTCGAGGTCGTTT
>NW_007726185.1:21086-35480 GCF_000696425.1 Galeopterus variegatus | reverse complement strand
ATCCTTGCTTCCCAAACTGTAAGAGATAAATTTTATTTCTTCATAAATTACCCAGTTTCAGATATTCTGTTATAAACAACAGAAAACTGACTAATACGCCAGAGAATTGGAATATAGGGACACACTAAATAAACAAGACTTTTTCCGTCAAAGAGCTTTTTGATTACATTGACGGAAAAAAAATGGGAGTTCAGAAATGAGAGTGACAACAGTTTTTCTAAGTCGAGGTCGTTTGAAAACTTGCCACATTTAGAGATGACTAATTTCTTTTAGGCTATATCTTACTTTTTCTTATAACCTGTCAATGGGCTTTGTTAAGTTGTGTTGTTGCCAATTTTTTAAATTCTTTCATTTCCTGTTAATGGCAATGCTAAATGTTATTCAGATATTACCTTCCCTGCATTCAGCCTTATGCTAAATATGGAGTTATTTCAGACATTCTAGTCATCCTGCACACTTGACCTGGCAAATGTTGCTGGGACAGAGTAATGTCCCTGGTAGTCTATGAGAACCATGGCTAGTCCTGTGTGCACTGTCACTTGACTGCCTTAAAAGACGCAGTCATTCTGGTCCCTTTAATTCCCTCCTCTGGTGGGAAAAAAAGTAATTTTTAAATAGTCAATTACATCTTAACCACATCATGTGGTCAAATCTAATGATAACATCTGGGGTAGATTGCTTATTATTCCCTCTGTGTTCATACCCCCTTGCAAGGTGACTTTGTATCTCCTCTCATTAAGAGGTGGAATGTAATTGAATCTGAATCAAGGACCACACTGTCATTTGCTTTGGCTAATAGAATGTAGACGAGGCAATGTGTGTGAATTCCAGTCCTAGGATTCAAAAGGCCCGGCATGTGTCTGCGCTCTCTCAGAACAGCACTGCCCTGTGAACAAACCTGCTGGAGGACAAGAGACAGTGGAGAGAGGCTCCAATTTTCCTAGTCATCCCTACTGAGCCCATAAAACTCACTAGTCCTAAGCAACCCATCAGCTGATTGCAGAAACATGAGTAAGAAACATGAGTAAGTCTGGAGAATATCAGACCAGGCTGTCCAACACTAGCACAGCTAATCAGCCGAGCTCAATCCTGCAAAATCTGAGCTAAAAAAAAAATGTTATTCTAAGCCACTAAGTTTTGGAGGGGTTTTTAATACAGCAAAAGCTAACTAATGTAACATTTGATGAGAATTTATTACCTTATTTGAGATATTTTATTTTTTTATAGAAATACTGAACAAGCAATAATTCTCACTAACAGAGAACTCTCTCAGGACTTTCAAAACATAATTTGTTCTCTTTCCTTGTAGCAATATATGGAATACATCTTTCAGCAAAGGTAAAAAAAAAAAAAAAAAGGAGATCTTCATATAAATTAATAGGCAATTTGAAACTAAAACTGATTCCACCATTTTATTGTGTAATCTCCCAACCTTATAAAATGTAGCCCAATGAATAGCAATAGCACTTATGATTTATTCCAGGTAATGCAGAATATTACCTAGGACAAACTTAACTAAATAGTTCAAACACATCTGGTTGGACCTCAGTCATATTAACAAATATAGTTGAAACTCATTCATTTAAATCCTCCAAAATTCTCAAAATTTTAATTGAAATTTCCCAAGAGTAAATAATAGGGACCAAAGTTAAAATAACTTAGATGCCTTCAGTTCTGTATTAACTAGATGATTAAGCATAAACATGAATATATTTACTTATTTTACATTGAATATTATTTAATAGTTACCACTTGGATATATACAAACTTGAAAATCAGACTCATAATTTTATGCCCCACCTTTGACTCTGAAGATCAAATCTACCTAAAATATTTTTGCAGTATTCTCATTTTCTTAATCCACTCCTGTTATCTGTAGTCTGATCAGTTATTAAAATCTTGATAAATGTTCAATTTATAATTTATATCTCACAAATTCCCTTTTTAAGAGGCATTTCCACTCCCCTTCTTTCTGGTGCTATCTTGGTTGCAGGGCTGACTTAGCAGACACAGTGCCCAGGGCCCACAGTACCTTTAAGAGCCCACAAACATGTTTTAATTTTATTTTAAAATCAAAAGTTAAATATGATAATAATACAAATGTAATCATGAATCCAGTCTGGATTATATTCATCTTTGTATCAATGTAGTCCTAAAAAATATTTTTTAATATTTTTGCCTAATGGAGGTGACCCACAAAGGCAGAAGTGCCTAGGGGTGGAAGGAAGACAATTTCTCCTAAGGGAATTACCTCCCTGCTGCTGGTGGCAAGTTTGTGGACTTCTCCTGTGAAGGTCGGAGCTGCTTCTTTCTTGGCAGGTCCAGATTGTTAGCCCTTTTGTACTGCCAGAACCCAAACATTGGTTCTTCTGGGAGCTTCTGGTGTCCTGCATGTGAGTGTCCTCTCTGCGTGCTGACCACAGACACCTTCTGCATTGCCAGGTCCTCCCAGAAATCACATATCCCACTACACTATGGTGAGATCTCACATGGGCACACCTCTCTGAGTTTTGTCTTTCTTTCCTTCCTTAATCCCCTTGTCCCAGCAGCACAGTTCAGACTTAGGAAAACGATGAATAGTTAACCCCTTGGGAACCCTGTTCACTTCCTGCCTCACCCAGATCACCTTTTATGCCTTCCCCTTAACAAAAATAATCAAATTGGTTTTGTATCATTTGAACCTTTCTATGGATTGGAAGGGCATCACCCTAGACATAGTTTAATTGGTAAAAACAAACAAACAAAACATCTGTTTTGCACGGTAATAATCCCTATTTCAGTTAGTAAGCCCAGGGGGGTGTGAAGTGTTGTAGCCAGTGCTTTCCATCCCCATTTTATAAATACAGCTTATATATTGTTTAACATAAATAATAATATACATAAAATACAGAAATAACACACATAAAAATTTGTCTAGAGGGAAAAATAATTCCTTTACCATTGGACAAATGAATTGGTTCTCTTATTTCAGATTTTGCTCTGATAGGATATTTTTCCAGGACACTATAAAAGAGAACACAAACTTTTACTGTAGGCACACAAAATGTCACTTTTTCTTTTGTTACCATAGGCTGGATTTTATTGGAAGCAAAATTCCATAATTTCCTATCAAATAAGAACAGCTTCCTTAAAGAATTAACTCCAAATGGACATGAGATGAAATACCTTTGAATTAAGATATCAAAATCTGTTTTGTTTTCTTAAAAAAGTATCTCATCTGAAGCTGCTACATATAAAAGGCCACAATATAAAATTTAAGTCTAGAGTTTGTGTATATAAAATATAAAAGGAAAATGAAACCATATAATTTTAAAATGTAATTAAATTATAAGAATACAAAAACATTAAACAGAAAACAAACTGAAAAGCTAACATATAAACCAAATCTATCTGCCTCCATATCCCATGATCTGTTCACTCCATCCGTGGTAGCGATTAATTAAATTATAAGAATACAAAAACATTAAACAGAAAACAAACTGAAAAGCTAACATATAAGCCAAATCTATCTGCCTCCATATCCCATGATCTGTTCACTCCATCCGTGGTAGCGATGTATACAACCTATGCTGCAAACCAATCCCACCCATTCCCATGGTGGACGTTGCTCATCAATTGTGACCATTTTCTGCCAAGCCTGAATGTGGTCTTCAAAGACTTCTTAACACAGAAGTTCAGAAGATTAATCAGAAGCAAGCATGCAACCTGAAACCTCTTTGCCATATCCCTTCTGTATCTACAGTCTGTTTTTCTCTAATAGGAATAACATATTTTTAAAGATCCCGCAGTGTAATCTCTCTCTTGGTAATCCATTTATTAACTTTTCTTCCCCTTAGCCTTTCCACCACTAAGGCAAATCCATGGAACTTGCTTTTCTAGGGAAGATTGGGGCAGGAAAGTTTCTAAAATAAAAATGCCCATAGAATGGGGGAATAAAAGGATGCTGTGGTATAAGGAAGACAATGCAGGAGGACATGCAGGGAAGGGAGAAATTTTCTTGTTGGAGAAAAGGTGGAAGATTTGTAGGGGCACTTACCATGGTGAAGATGCGACCTGAGTCTATGAGAGAAACCTACCATCTCCATCCCTAACTTTGGTCAAAGGTGGAAAGAATAAACAGCAGGGACATAGAGAAAGGAATACTTTGTGGGGGGAGGCAGGAAAGGGGAGCTAAATAAACTGGAGGAGAATCTAAGAACATCTGGGCTTGTGTTCTAATTTCTTCATGTTTTCAGCATATTACATGTGGCTGCAAAGACTGAGTAACAGAAAGACTAGAGAGGTGGGCTTGAGGCTGTGCCCCAGCACACACCCCCTTCCAAAATCTCTGGATGGCTCTCAGGAGTCCTCAGGTGTCCTGGAGAGGAGATACAGAGGTGGAAAGAGCATCTACAGAGCTCAGAAGCCAGGGTTCTGGACAGTGGAGCCTCGTAGTTCAGCGTTTATAGCAAATGCAAAGAGCAGCAGACAGAACTCAGCAATGGACACTGGCACAGGGGGATGGCTAAGTGAGACCATGCTCTTCACATTCAGGTTCCAGACCTGACCGACCACATGCCACCTGCTGTAGCAGAGCTATCAGGGACAGCAGAAGTTCTGGAGCCCTCACCTTTGCTCCAGTCTCCTCCTTCATGAGGACACCATGCTCCTCTGCACTCAGATGCTCTGTTGGAAGTTGGATGTGAAGGCAAAAATGTTTTGCAAAAGAAAAAAAAAAAACATCTCCAAGAGGGAGTTCAAACTTTAAATTCTTCATATTGACTTAAGAGTCACCTATAAGAAAGCAGTTTTAAATCAAGGACGATTGTTACATTTTATTGGCTTATTTGAAGATTTTTTCCCCTGCCACTCCAGGGAAGGGGAGCTCCAGAGCGAGATAGAATTGGTTAACAAAGAAGCTACATTTGTAAGATACTCCCAAGACAGTAGCATTCTATCTCATTTCTCCATTTCTCCAGGGCAGGAACTTTCAAACTACTTGGACACAACAAAGGCTGGCAGGCCACAAAAGGCCCTGCCACCTATTATTGGAAAGGAAGACACTCACTGTCTGCATACCCAGTCTTCAGCCACCAAGGGAGGAACTGAGCAGAGACAAGAAAAGGTGGGTATTTACTTGCCAGTGTTATTCCCATTCTTCAGTAAGAGAAACAACTCTCATGTTTAGGGTATGCAATCAGGGTCCTGCAGCTCTAGCTTTCTAAAGTGGCAGAGCCAAGATTTGAATGCCAGTCTGTCCGATTTTGAAATCCATATTCTCTCCACCATAGATACTATTTCACACCCATATACCCGTTAGCATCTTCATCTTGATACCCATAGGGACCTCAAACCCAGCATATCCCAAACCAAACACATCATCTTCCCCAGGAAACCTGCTCTTTCCCTGGCCCCATATTATTCATCATAGGAATGTCACCTAAACTCGAATCATCCAGGATTTCCCAGTCTTATTCACTCTTTCCAATTGTCTGGCAAACCTTATCTATTCTATCTTCTGAATATCTGCCCAGATCCCTTTGTGCTTATACATGGGAGAACTGAATGCAGGACAAGAACCACCTATACACATATTTCAAACTTACAAATAACTGTGATAGAAACCACTGCTGGAAAATGTCACTGTTTCTTGAATGGCACCAACTCAGTGTCTACATTAAGTCATTTGGTGAGCAACAAGGAGACCAAACACTTCCCGGGAAATTAGGTTTAATTTTTTAGAAAAGGGAAATAAGAGCCTAGGGAAGCAAGAAGGATACCTATTTTTTTTTTTCCTTTTTGTCTTTTTTCGTGTCCAGCAACGGACCGCAACCCTCAGTGTCATGCCTGTACCGGACCGGGACCGGCAACGGGATCGCAACCCTCGGCGCTGCGCCCGCCCCTTGCTCAGCCAGTGAGCGGGAACCGGTCTGTATGTGGGATCCGAACCCTCGGCGGGAGCACCACCGCGCTCCCAAGCGGCGCACTGTAGCAGTGCGCCACCGGGCCGGCCTGAAGGATACCTATTTTTGAAACCAGATTCAATGAACAAAAATCCCAAACAGAAGAACAATTCAAAAATAAGGTGAGGTGTGCAAGGAAACACCTTGAACGTGCTTCTGGGTGAGCCCATCATAATGCTTTGCATTGCAAAAGAAGAAGGAAACCTCAAGAGAAAAGCCACACCCCTGCACCTAATGGTAAGTACTGTGTACAAGAGAACGTGTGCACTGCTCAAAAAAGAGGAAAACCCTCAGGAGCTTCCATGCACTCCTGAGGAACCCACAGACAATGAGAAGGGTAGTTTTCTAACCGTTTTCCCTTTCTTTTCCTTTTCTTTCCTTGTTCATTCATTTGTTTTTAGAAAGCACTGTGTTGGAGATTAGTTCACAGAATCTACATAAACTAATCACATCTATCTACACTTTACACTTAAAATACATTCAATGGAATTGTGTATTTTTTTGTGGAATTTTGGGTCTAACCTTTTATATCCATGAAAGAATAGGTGGCAAGAAAATATTTAATATTTGTTGGTTTATGTTTCCTTACATACTCAGTTCTGCTGAACATTTTGTTTGTGTGTTTTTCTTGTCTTTCATTATCTCTACTGACTGTCACTTTCTTATTTCAGAGTATTTCATCTTAGACTCTGGGCATGAACTTGCTCAAAGTTCACTTTAAGAGTTAATGGTAGAGGTTCGAATCTTCTAACTCCATCCAACATTAGCCACCTACTTTATTTATTTATTTTATTTTATTGAGTCATAATTTATTATACATATTTTTGGGATTCAATGTTGACATATGTTGATCAAATCAATATTACTAGTATGTATATTGTTACAAATTGTACTTATTCTTTATGCCCCTTGTCCAATCTCTCCCTATCCCCCACTCCCTCCCCTCTCCCGCCTCTGATAACCCTAGAATTGTTCTCTCCTTCTCAAAGAGTAATGGTTACTCTGTTGATTTGTTGCCTAGATGATCTTTCCAATACTGAGAGGTGTGTCCAGGTCCCCCAATATTACCATAGAGCAGATGCTTCTTCTGTCACTCTGGAATGGGCTTTGTGGAGAGAGACATCCTCTTTTCTTTGGTCTCTGCTGGTGACTGTCCTTGTGTCAGTGCACTCCAGTGGCTGGTGGACCATCTGAGTGGTGGTTGTGGTGTCTAGTCACTTTTGCAGCAGTCATGGTTACTATGATGGCTGTGGTGGGCCATCCCCATGGAGGTGATGTTTTGGCATGCTCCTTGGTGCTGGTGGTGTGCCTGGTTGTGGGCAGGGCCCTGAAGCACTGGCAGTGTAGCCACCTGCTTTAATCCCCACATGACTATGCTTTGCTCAGACACTCAAAGCTGTATCTCTTCTGACCAGCCCTGAGTGTTTGGGCCTATTCCCTGTTGATTTGTACAAGCCATTAAACTTCTGTGTCCTATAATAATGGAGGGAAGGAGTTATAAATTCCTTTTGCTGAGAAGAATAACTGTAAAATGACAGGTATATCACCATTATGTGTTATTGAATAGCAACAGAATTTGACTTCGATTGATGTGAGTTGAAAAAAAATAGGTGTTTTACAGAATCAACAGGAGGGCTGAAGAACCATACTTTATGTTACAAAGCTGGGAACAATAGCCCAAATCATACACAGAACTGATCTAAGGAGGAAATTTAGTTCCCACTCAGCCCTCAGCATTGCAGTTTTCCCATCTGCTCTGAGAACTACCGCTATGACACAGACTCATGACTCTGCTTCTTTGGACCCAGTAGGTTCCCAATTCCATCTATGGGACAGGATGGGGAAATGAGTGTCTGGTATTTTCAGTTTCTATAATATGAGGTTGATTCTGCTCCCTCTAAGACTTACAAGATCTCATAATACTATCCTAAATATAGGCTCAGAATTAGATACTGAGCATCCAAAAAGAATGACAAATGTCTACTATAGCATCTGAGTTGCAAATCCTTGCCATATTGGGCAGGATCATAACTTCCAGACTACTGAGTCCCCCAAGTAGCCTAAACATGTACTCTTATTTATCCACATTTATGGCCACTTTCCCACAGAACACACATGCACACATATGCATACGCCACAAGGAAAATAAAATCACAGAGATACTTGTTCCTAAACTGTAAGGAAGTGATAATTTGTCCAAATGCTGAACTATTCCATAAAAGATAAAAGGTAAATAGATATTAACTGTTGGAGGTAGTTTTAGTTTGATTTTTGTCCATCTTGGGTTTTTTTTTTTTTTTTTTTTTTGCTTGCTGACAACAGTTTTGTATGTCATTTCATGCTAATTTTGATCCATAAATAGTTGATTGAATTCATTGAATATATTCTTATAATCATATCCCTGGAGAGGATTTTATCATTGTTGGAATAAAATTTTTTTAAAATGTAGTGAGTATATGAAGGTTTAATCTATGAAAATTCCATCTTGTTTTTTTTTTTTTTTTTTTTTTGCTTGCTGACAACAGTTTTGTATGTCATTTCATGCTAATTTTGATCCATAAATAGTTGATTGAATTCATTGAATATATTCTTATAATCATATCCCTGGAGAGGATTTTATCATTGTTGGAATAAAATTTTTTTAAAATGTAGTGAGTATATGAAGGTTTAATCTATGAAAATAGACGGGCACATTTTTTAAACATAGAAATCTTCAAATATTAAATATAATTAAACAAGAGTATACAGTTCTAGTGTATATAAATGAGTAAGAGCTTTAATTTTATATCTGTGGTGTAGGATGTTGAATAGTGACCCCATCTAAAAAGGAAAACTCAATTATTATTATTATCATTTTTCTTTTTTTAGGTATTCATGCTGCACACATTCAGTGCATTATATACCACTAAAATTGCTGACCATTAGCTTTGTTTTGCTTTCATTAAAGAATATAGTCTCATTCTTCTCTTCAATGATTTCAAACTAACCAAATAGTTGAAATTAATCTAATACACTACCGCTGGCCTAAATTGCTACCGTTGTGTAGTGTACCAGCACACTCTATTGGACGCATACGATAATGAATGTGGTCTGCAAAACATTTTAATGCCATTTAGTTCTGCTGTTTATCTTAATAATAAGTATTATTTTTGTACTTACTACATAGAATAAGCTGAAATTACTTGATATCCATGGAGAAATCCAGAATTTTGGTATAAATGAGAGTATGAGATATAAAAATTATCACCATTTTATGCATACATAATCATTGACTTCATCGTGGGACAGCAGCATTAAGAAATAAGAAATGCTTCAGATCATAGCTCATCATGCTAAGAAGACAGACCAAAACTAAGAAAATACTAACCCTTTTTGAGCACCCACTACCTATAAGACAGGCTAATCATGTGGATACAAAGATGGCAAAGACATAGGCCTGCCCAAGCACTCTGAAAAATTGTTAGGGCTAAATGTTTATAAAATGTTTCCAGTACTGAGTAAGAAAAATATCAATATAGCTTAATTTTTAAATCTCCAGTGCCATAATTCTTGGTATTGTAAGAAATTTAATAGTTTGTTCTCAGAAATAAGATAGAGAAGAAGGTCATTGATAAGATCTGGGACTCTGGGGCACACACTGTTAATACCTATATCTGCTCAAGATTTCTTTTGATGTCTTAACTAACATGTTTCTGGGCTTATTTGCCTATCTATAAATTATAAGTGTTACTTGGGATGATAATAAAACTAACATTTCTAGTGCTTACTATGTGCTAAGTTCTTTTCTATTAGATAAACAATTTATTTCAAGATCATAATTTAAGCTTCATTTGGATTAGTAATATCCATAATGTCAAATAAATAATGTTGCAGTTTAACATTAACGTACTATGTATTCTTATTTATTACTAGTACATTATTTCTCTGTACCTCTAATTTATTTTAGGATACTTTATCATATCAAGAAATCAGGACATCATCCCATAGAAGATATTTGATAACAGGGAGAAACTGGAAAAATCCCAAGCTGTGTTTTGGAAAGATAACGCTGGAAGCAGTCAGAGGATGGATTAGAGGGCAAGGGAAGAGACATGAAGGCGGAGGAACCAATTATAAAATATTTAGAGGAGCAGACTGAGTGGGGAATAGAAGAAACAGATTAAGGAAGCATTTTAGGCACTGAATGGAACTTACTATTGGACAAGTAGAATTAACAGGCATGTAAGAAATGACCTATCAGTGGCACAGTCCCAGACATCCTTAGTTAGGGTGAAAATGGAGATCCGGGTGCTATAAGGAGAGAATGGCAGCAGCTTCCAGAGTAGCAGGTTGCAATAGCAGCAGTATCCTGTCAAGAGCAAGAAGAGGCCATTGTGTTTGCCAGTGACCAATAGAGGTTTTCAGAAGGCCAAAAATGTGTTAGCATTCTGGACCAACTGGCTTTATGTTATGGAAAAATGATCAAGCGGATACCATAAACATGGAAAAGACTTGAACCAAAGCAGGCCCCTATCTATTCAAATATTTATGGTACTGAAACATGACAATTTTTTTTTTATAAAGGTACACTCCTTAACCTTTCTACTCTAGGAAAGTATAGTTGCTTAACATCTCTGGTTTATATTGCTCATCTGTAAGACAGAATAATAATCGTACCTACCACATTACTCAACGGTGAGATATAGTACTCCGTTCAAGAGACAAGCTTAATGGTTAATTCATGGTTAATTGATTAATTATGGATACAGTGGAGAATATATCCTAGCCCATGACTTTAAAAGCCCACTACAATATTTAAATATACCTAATTTTCTATCATGACCGTATCATTTGCTTTTTTTCCAACTACAATGCACTAATTCTTTATCTCATAAAAATTGTTCGTCTCATTTTACATCTAACAGTTTCATGGGGTTTTGAGATGATGCTGCGATTCCTTTATGCTATTTAGGAAGAGGAAACATCCATGAAAGATGCTTTTAAAGAACCGATGTCTGAGATACACAAAACTCATTACTGCAGTTTTCATTCTCACCAAAAGTAGACAATACAAATGACATCCTGTTTTATTTTCTATTCCAGTTCAGCATTTTGTCAAATTAGCAGTTTCCACATCAAAGTTTAAAGAAAAACAGAGACACATTCTCNGGGCTTAGAATGTGTTGTCTCATTTAATCTTCACAACAACTTTATTAGATATTACTATTTTTTCCCACTTTACTGATGAAGGGACTGAGGCACAAAGAACTTAAACAAGTATCCAAAGGTCACAGAGCTTATTATAAGTGACAGAGTCAGGGTTCAAAACCCACGGTGTGTGATACCAGAGCTCTTGCTATTATCAAGCATCGTAGGATATTTCTGTGATAAATCTATTTTGTTAGAATGTTGGGAGGATAGAGAATGCTTCACAGCAGCTTATAGAGCTTTAGAACACCAGTGATCTAGACAGAAATAAGATATCTGATTGTCTATGGCTGAGGAATATTTGTAATAACCCAAACTAATTGGTGTGTAACTTATAGCCGTTTAAATATTTATCTAATAATATGCCAGGTCAACTTTGCTGTAATGAGCAACGAATATGTTGTAGTCCGTGATAATGACAGTGTTTCTGCCATGTGTACAGCACTTTTTATACATATTTTCTTTCCCCCTGGCATATACAAGAGTACTTCAAAAAGTTCATGGAAAAATGGAATTGAAAGATAGTACAAATCTTTCCATGAACTTTTTGAAGTATCTGTGTACATCATTAATATAAGCAAAATAATTGATATCCTGTTTTACAAATTGGTATTTCCTTTTTTAAAAAAGGGAGAAAGGGTATTTTACCAATTACCGTTGAGTCAAACAAATGCTAATTTAGCATCAGTATAACATGAGGTGCTCGGGTTCATCAGTAAAAGTCTATGTGATTCACATGATCATTCATTTAGGTCTTATATTCATTTAATTTGTTTACTTCTCTTAAGTCCTCCATATGATTGCAACACATTGAGGGTTTGGATTTTATTTCGTGAGTCAGTTATTTGCATAGCAGAATCAAATGTTAAATGTGGAAATTAAATACCCCATAGTCAAAATAAGGAGGAATACTAACATTACAAAATCAATTGCAAAATAAATGTTTAATTCATTTACTAATACACCAGTTTTAATAAAAGTAAGTTGTTTCCTCAGCATTTGTCACTCCTATTTCATTAAAACCAAGATGATTATGACCTGACACAAATTAGAAATTCATACACATGAATATTTGTAGCATTGTGCACATAAGGAATCTCAGTAACAATTTGACTTAAACTAATGTCGTACTCCTTTAATTAGACAATTAAAGTATGTACAAATAGGGGCAAAAATCAGAAAAACATAATGACAGAACAGATATATCATTATCTTGAGGATTAAGAATAACCAAATAACTTATTTTCTTATATGCTTTTACCTTCTGTCCCTCTCCCTATTGTGTTATTTCAGATTACCTTCCCAGGCTTAAGTAAGCCAGTACTGAGAACCCCATTTGGGTGGTTCCAACCTGGAAAGTTTGTCCACAGCCTGATGTGGTGACAAAGCCTGCTCTGCACTTGGCAGGGTGACCATATATAACAGCGGTTTAGAACTAGGGCTCCTGAATCAGGTTGGTTGGGTTCAAATCCTAGCTCCACCCCTTAGCAGCCTTGTGAACTTCAGCAAGTTAATTAACCTCTCAGTGCTCAGTTAATCATTTGCATCATAGGTATGATTTTAGGGGGGATGCATAAAAACAGGTGGTATTTATAAAGTGTCTTGCATGTATCAAGTGCTCAAAAATACATATCATCATATATTTTACACTATATAGATGTATGTATAAATATATGCATAAAGATGACATTTTAAGAAGGGAATGCGGCAGGGGCACTGAAAATTGTTCAATGCCAAAATTGAAACTATTTTCAATCTATTGAAAACTGTTATGATATCATTGCACTGATTACTCTTGCTCCAACCTTGATAATTCTGATTGCTGGGTTATAATTGTGACCCTAAGCCTTTACATAACATTTAGTTTCCAAAAAGTAATACATAGCCAGATTGGAGAATGCCTTGATCAGGATATCGTCATCAGTGATCTGATTCCAACCCACCTTTTAATCTTCTCTTTCACCACTACCCTCCCTTTTTACCCGACTGCTTGCTAAATGCACCATGCTTTGTTTCCTATATTTGTGAGTTTGCATGAGCTGCTATTTCTATTTAAATACTTTTCCCTAGACTTTCTCTTCCACTGGTGAAGTTTTGCTCCTGTTGTAATACCCAGCTCCACCATTATATCCTTCCCATGCTGAACAAGGTCAGTAGATCTCTGTCCCCTGAGCTCCCCCAGCCCTTTCCACAGGCCTGTTGCAACTGCCTTCCCCCCTCGTGTGATTGTCTTACAACCCTAGAAAGTCACTAGACTGTGAGCTCTATGATGACTCAGGTTTACTCACCGGGTTTTCTGCAGTTCCTACACAGTCCCTAATATAGAAGAGGTGCTCAAAACACCATTGTAATGAATGAGTAAACTCAAGTTGTTTAAAGAAGGCTGAGACATATACAAATCACTTTAGTACAAGGTCTAAATCCTGAGAATAAAATGCTAAATTACAATAAAATATTACAAAAACTCAGAAGGAAGAGAAATGATTACTGTTCTATTAGCACACAATGACACATCAAGATATTTCTTGTACAGAAACGTATATATTGCAGAGGAACTGGAAGAATATGAGATATAATCCTTGCTTCACTAAATTTGCAGCCAAATTGGAAAGAAAAGATCAGTAGTGTTCAGTTAAGGGATGAAATTAAGAGGGTTTTAGAAGTCTAGAGATGGGAAATTCAGATAAAGCTAAGTTAGCATAAGCAAAGATAACTTTTCTTGATGAGGTGAGGCCAGCTTTCGATATCAAAAAAGACAGTGTTTGTACAGAGTAGGGGAAAAACAGATGGTTTTCTGGGTGTTTGAAGCAAGGGGAGGAGTAGGGAGGCTGGTGTGTTAGGAACTGCTGAAATCAAGCCCAGATTGCACGTTAGGAAGTAGCGGAAAATAATGGCAGATTAGTAGGTTGGGCCAGATTACAATAAAGCTTTTAAAGTTCCTCACTGCCAACTAAGTTTGAGATTTTTATGGTAACTGAAGCAAATGATTGATTGATGAAGGGGAAAAAATCATGGTGTTGATTGAATGTTGACCATTATAATTTTCAGTGCAACAGCTGCTACTGAAATTGCAGTAATTCAAAATGAAAAATAGACACTGTTGTTCTAAAATAACTCGGACTATTTGAAACCCTGTAGCATGAGTTTATGCTACGTAGTTTTGCTAAGAACATGATGGGATGCAGGTTCCTTTTTTCATTTTATCATAATGACTTGTTGTACGGATGGAGAATTCAAACTGAGCAGCAATTTCACAGCCGGAGCC
>NW_007726185.1:18210-20999 GCF_000696425.1 Galeopterus variegatus | reverse complement strand
CATAATGACTTGTTGTACGGATGGAGAATTCAAACTGAGCAGCAATTTCACAGCCGGAGCCGGAGTGTGGGCTGTATAAAGTTAGAGAAGCACTTTCCAAAGATATGAAAACTCCTCCTAGCCACCTAATTACAATTTCTAACTAAAATGACATTTGAAATACGTAAATTACTTAAATTATTTGTGACTATTAAAAATTGATTTATTATCAACTCATTACTTACATTGCCTTATTTGCAATTATTGTGCTGAAAATTTAAGCCCTGAAATTCAACAGTCTATTTTTCCCCTCAAGATAAATATTTACAAAACTAACCATGTTATGCAAACTATCGGCTTAGGAATACTCCATGAATATAATTTACAGTTAAACTCATAATTACTTGTTTACTATTCTAGATAAACAATTTATTTCAAGATCATAATTTAAGCTTCATTTGGATTAGTAATATCCATAACGTCAAATAAATAATGTTGCAGTTCAACATTAATGTACTATGCATTCTTATTTATTACTAGTACATTATTTCTCTGTACCTCTAATTTATTTTAGGATATTTTATCATATCAAGAAATCAGGACATCATCCCATAGAAGATATTTGATAACAGGGAGAAACTGGAAAAATCCCAAGCTGTGTTTTGGAAAGATAACGCTGGAAGCAGTCAGAGGATGGATTAGAGGGCAAGGGAAGAGACATGAAGGCGGAGGGACCAATTATAAAATATTTAGAGGAGCAGACTGAGTGGGGAATAGAAGAAACAGATTAAGGAAGCATTTTAGGCGCTGAATGGAACTTACTATTGGACAAGTAGAATTAACAGGCATGTAAGAAATGACCTATCAGTGGCACAGTCCCAGACATCCTTAGTTAGGGTGAAAATGGAGATCCGGGTGCTATAAGGAGAGAATGGCAGCAGCTTCCAGAGTAGCAGGTTGCAATAGCAGCAGTATCCTGTCAAGAGCAAGAAGAGGCCATTGTGTTTGCCAGTGACCAATAGAGGTTTTCAGAAGGCCAAAAATGTGTTAGCATTCTGGACCAACTGGCTTTATGTTATGGAAAAATGATCAAGCGGATACCATAAACATGGAAAAGACTTGAACCAAAGCAGGCCCCTATCTATTCAAATATTTATGGTACTGAAACATGACAATTTTTTTTTATAAAGGTACACTCTTTAACCTTTCTACTCTAGGAAAGTATAGTTGCTTAACATCTCTGTGGTTTATATTGCTCATCTGTAAGACAGAATAATAATCGTACCTACCACATTACTCAACGGTGAGATATAGTACTCCAATCAAGAGACAAGCTTAATGGTTAATTCATGGTTAATTGATTAATTATGGATACAGTGGAGAATATATCCTAGCCCATGACTTTAAAAGCCCACTATAATATTTAAATATACCTAATTTTCTATCATGACCGTATCATTTGCTTTTTTTCCAACTACAATGCACTAATTCTTCATCTCATAAAAATTGTTCGTCTCATTTTACATCTAACAGTTTCATGGGGTTTTGAGATGATGCTGCGATTCCTTTATGCTATTTAGGAAGAGGAAACATCCATGAAAGATGCTTTTAAAGAACCGATGTCTGAGATACACAAAACTCATTACTGCAGCATACCCCAGGCTTATGAGTTCATCAGGTATATAGCAAAATACTGGACTCTTCTATGGACTCCAGATGAGTCAGGTGTCTGAGATACACAAAACTCATTATTGCAGTTTTCATTCTCACCAAAAGTAGACAATACAAATGACATCCTGTTTTATTTTCTATTCCAGTTCGGCATTTTGTCAAATTAGCAGTTTCCACATCAAAGTTTAAAGAAAAACAGAGACACATTCTCAAATAGCAAGGAAGAAAAACAATCACTGCTGTTAGTCACTCCCAAGGACCAAGAAGAAAATAGAAATGATCTTAGACATGGATGAAAAAGTGAAATGAAGTTCATTCTTGTCACTGTTTTGTATTACTTACAAAGCAATCCAGCGAACTGAAATGGCATCAGACAGAAGACACAAGGAAGCATGGTATGTTTCCTCTTTCCAAGTTCAAATGACTGAACATTCCCACTGCCTAACTTTTGGAACATTTTATTTAAATGTTTTCCACCTGCAAGTTCATTAATGGGTAGTAATTATTTTCTGTTCGTATTATCTGAATATGCCCTTAACATGGAAGTAATGTATCCATGAATTGTTTTCAACAAAACAGCACAACAACAAACTCTCAAAAGTAATCAGCCTTTTAAACTCATCTGAAAAATGCATTATTCAATGTACACATGTTTATATTCCACCTACCATGCTGAAAAATCACAGCATCTCTCAGTCCTCATAAAAATAACCCACATCTCAATTTAATATATACGTGAGCATGTGAGTACTGTTTTTTGAAAAAAAAAATAGTAAAACTAATCATTAGCAAATCCATAGCTAGGTGTCATTCTGTGCCATGAAATGTGATACTAAAAACTTTTCTTAAAAGTGACTGCTTCGAGAAACAGTTTTAGAAATCTTGGAGTGAGTTCAGGCTTACCTACGCCTTATATAGGAAAAAATCAACATATCTGTAAATAGAGACAGTGAGGAAAGACAAAGGTAGCTGAAAAATTCAATATGAAGAACAAAAGTTATGTGTCTTTAACCATGATTTAGTATATTTTTTAAAAAAAGAAATATGCCTTGGTGGGACTTAAATTTGTTTTAAGATTTTTTTTTTAAATGAACTTTGAGTATGCAGGAGATTTTCCATTTTCCTTTCATATTCACACT
>NW_007726185.1:15934-16900 GCF_000696425.1 Galeopterus variegatus | reverse complement strand
AAAAAAGTTAACCCATCTTGATCCTTCCTTAATCACTCACTATGTCTGTTTATAAAATGTTAAAATAGTTCATGTTTGAACAGATATAACACTATAAACAAATATAATTCACAAGATGGTATCAGTATTCCGATTTTAAAGATGATAAAATGGAAACTGGGAAAGGTAATGTGATTTTCTCAAGTTTAAAAAAGGTGTAAGCTATAGAAGCTGACCTTCAACAGGCCTCCCAACTCTGGTTAAATGCTTTGTCCGCTACACTTTGAGAACATATTTCGATCAGGTGTAGTAGAAAACCACTAAAACACTAGGTATCCAAATCATGATAAAGAGAGAAAAGAGGAGACTGAGGTCACTGATAGAAAACATTGCCACGTTCAGAATTTTTTCTCAGACCAGCTTTATCTGAAGGAATAAAGACCTGAGAGGTGCAGTCGATGAAGAGTCCATGTCACTCACATTCATCTCAAAGGTAGAGTCCCAGAAGACACAGACGAAAAGGAGGGAATGCAGATTTCTTTTCCCAACATTCTGCTCTAGCATCTCCACCTTACTCTCTCCCAATGTGTAGAATTAAGAAATGGTTTTGAGAAACAAATGGAGTATCTTGGACTTTGTTGTCACATAGGATTTTGAGACAGTGTGCAGGCTCCAAAGACCCACACTTGCAGCAGAGGTTCCCTATTTCACGGTTTACTCCCATCCTATCACTACAATTAGAGCGTGAGAAGATTATCGATGAAATTCTCCAGAAAAACTTGTAGCACTGGAGAAGTTCATGTGAAGCATCGCATCATTTGATACTAAACAACTGTTGGAGTTGATGCCTGGGGCATCCTCAAGTGATGATACATGTTCCAAAATATAACCTGCATATTTCTTTTATTGATTCTTAGAAAGAATTGCCTTCTAGAAAAAGTTCTAAAAACAATGATTCTCTTCCTAGACCAACCTGCAAAATTGTAC
>NW_007726185.1:12880-14434 GCF_000696425.1 Galeopterus variegatus | reverse complement strand
CGGGGGCAACACTGAGGGTTGCGATCCGTTGCCGGACACAGAAAAAGACAAAAGACAAAAGGGGCCCCTCACTTGAAGTTTAATCTTCTGTGGCTGCCATCATAAAATTCTTCATAATTTTATCTTTTATGTTGTGTAAATGAAATCCGATGGGAGAGCAGAACATGTGCAGGGGACTAGGCACCACATCCCACACGTGGTGCCACTTGCCGCCACCTCCACTGCTCCATGGAAGGAGCCTTGGACAGCCCATCCTTGCCCTCTGTGGCCCTGGGTCCTGCCCTGCTCCCACTCCTTGCCTGCAGTCTCTGGCCTCTGCCCTCCTGCATCTTGAGCAGCCACCAGGTCACATTCATAGGGAAAGGACTGCATCTTCACATAGCCCTCCACCCTGTCTGGAACCTGGGCAGGGGTCGTGAGGAAGATTGGGTTCTCCCTACTCCTCCCTGCGGTGTCTAGAGGAGGGGCCTGGTGCTGGTCTTCAAGTCCCTAGGCTGGCAGTGCCACAGCATGTTTTGATGGGGGCAAACCTCTCTTCCACACCTGGTACAGGTACTGAGTATGTGCCTGCTCGAAGGAGGTTGCCATCCTTTGGGAGGTTACCTTGTCAATTGTGGGTTGGGATGGTGGCTGATGGTGACCCCTCTGGGGTCCTGCATTTTCATTTTGCACTGAGCTAACAAGTTAGGTAGCCAACCTTGCATAGGTAATGTATGTGATACCACTGGACGTCATCCTGAACAGAAGAAGAATAAACTATTCCACTGTTCCCTTAAATATGACAGAATATGATGGAGAGGGAGACTTTAATTATGTTAGAATAACATAATCAGAGGAACTGCAGCTTGAGACATGGCCTTGGCTGGCATGAAGGAGATGACCTATGTGGCTAGTAAATTGGTTATATACAGGAATATAAAATTAGATATTGATAATTATGGGAGCCAGATTTCTACTTGAGAAAATACAAATATAGAAAGGGGAAAGGTGAGAATAAACCCTGAAGTGTTGGATTGGAATGATAAGCTCATGATTTTTACCATATATAGACGGATGAGTATAGAAAGACGTACAGATGTATGTGAGCCTTTACATATGTTCATGTGTGTATATATTTCTAGTTCTACCTGAAGAGAAGGTCTGGAAGCCCAGGAGAAAGAAGCACACCTAGTACCGAGGCCCTGGTTTTTAAATACCCTTCTCCACTAAAAATCCCCAAAGACTCCTTGGGAAAATGGGTGACTCCAGTGCAGGAAAAGTTTAAGGTGGGACTGGAACATTTTGTAGTACCAGAAAGAAAAGAAAGGATAAAAGAATATTTGGACCTGTCAAAAGAGCAAAGAGGCCTCCATGAAGGGATTCTCACTGGCCCAACCTGGGATAATTAGACCATAAATAAATAATGATGGTAATTAAATATAACCTATGGAGTAAAATAAAAATCCACAAGTCCATGCTGATGTAAATATATAAATGAATGAATGAATAAGAAATTGGAAAGAAGGAATTGCTTTACATTATAGTAAAATGCCAACCAATAAATGTAGAAAAATT
>NW_007726185.1:11503-12483 GCF_000696425.1 Galeopterus variegatus | reverse complement strand
TTGGAAAGAAGGAATTGCTTTACATTATAGTAAAATGCCAACCAATAAATGTAGAAAAATTTATGAGTTTAGGATAAGGCCTTTTGGCAACTGCTACAGTAAAAATTGATTCAGGAAATGATTATCAAAAGATGTTCTAAAAAATTAGTAGAATTTTGATGAGAAACAATATTTACCTAGTCTCAGAGTAGCCCCCCACCCATTTATTTTTTAAAATATTTGATTTACTTAAAAATTAAAATAACATGTATTACACACAGGTATTGATATCCAGTGCTGTACTCCACTGAAATGTACAATCAACTGTGTTCCAAAAATAAATAAATAAATTGGTAATAAATAAAAAACATTAAAATAACAAGCACATTACATGTTAACAAAGAACACAATTTTTATTTAAGTACTTATCAAAAATTACTGATGAGAGTGGCATTGCTTCGTCTTTTGCAAATCTTATTAATATTGGGATTAATAGAAGACAATTGGATCCATTTATCTGCTTCTGCATTTGTAAGAAAATGAAATTCATTGCTTACAGTTTCAGAGGCTGGGAAGTCCAAAGTCCAGGGAACACATCTAGTGACAGCCTTCTTTGTTGGTGGATTTACAGCAATGCAGGGGTCTCACGTGGCATAAAATGGCAGAGCAGAGGGAGAGACTCTCACATGCTCTCCTTTTAAAGTCCTCAGAACCATGCCCATGATCACCATTATTAATCCATTCACTAGGCATGTTCTTTAGAATCGAATTGCCTCTCCAAGGCCCAACCTTTCAACTACCACAATAGGATTTCCCACTCCCTTAACACTGTCACAGTGGGGACCAAGGCTCCAACACATTAAAATTTCAGGGGGACACAATTCAATCCATAAGACATCTTGGTTTCTTCTAGTTTTGGGTGATTAAGAAGAAAGCTGCTATAAACATACATGTGCAAAATAAGTCGGGAGGAACTGACATCTTGACAGTACTGAATGTTT
>NW_007726185.1:8512-11152 GCF_000696425.1 Galeopterus variegatus | reverse complement strand
TAAATTATTTCTCCATTTATATAGATCTTGTTTGATTGCTATCATGAGTTTTGGAATTTTCCACACTTAGGACTTGTACATATGTTGTTAGATTTATACCTAAATATTTCATTGTTTTTAGTCTAATGTATTGTGTTTTTAATTTCAAATTCCAAATATTTATTGCTAGTACATAGAAAAGCAATTGACTTTTGCATATTAACCTTGTATCCTGCAACTAGCTGTAATTGTTTATTAGTTCCATGAGTTTTTTGTTGATTATTTGGTATTTTCTACATAGGTAATTGTATCATCTACAAAGACAATTTTATTTCTTCCTTCTCAATACATATACCTTTTATTTTATTTTCTCTTTTATTGCATTAACTACAACTTCTAGTATGATGTTACATAGGTGTTGTGAGAGGGGAAATCCTTGCCTTGTTACCAATTTTAGGGGTAAAGCATCTACTTTATTGCTATTAAGTATAATGTTAGCTATAGATTTTTAGTGGATGTCCTTTATCAAGTTGGGAAAGTTTCTATTCTAGTTTGCTGAGTTTATTGTTTGTTTGTTTTTATATTTGTTTGTTTGTTTGTTTGTTTTAATGATTCATTAATCTGTGTTGTATTTTGCTTTTTCTACGTCAGTTGATGTGATTTTTCCTCTTTAGCCTGTTGATGTGGTAAGTTACATTATTTGATTTTCAAATGTTGAACCAGCCCTTGCATATCTGGGATAAATCATACTTGGTTGTGGTGTGTAATTCTCTTATACGTCATGAGATTCTACATGCTAACATTTTGTTGAGGATTATTACATCTATGCTTATGATAGACATTGTCCTTAAGCTCATGAAAAACATTATCCTTAAAACTGGGCCCCAGGAGAATTGTTCAAACTAGTCTAGACTCAGCCTACAGCAATTCATCAAAATTTCTTTCCTGTTACTGGCTCCAACACCTTCTGCTCCTGGTAAGCTGATTTTGGCTTTGAGTCTCTATATTCACCTGTCTCTCCAGATTTCAGAGCAGTGATTTGCCCTGTGACTTCAAATCTCCAGTAGCTCTAAGAAAACTCATTGATTTTCAGTTTGTTCAGCATTTTTCTTGCTCTGAGAATCAGAGTGATGATTTCCAAGCTCCTTACATGTTAGAATTCTCCACTCACTTTTTAATAAGTACAAACACAGATCAATTAGCTTATAATGAACAATCCTATGAACACCATCGCAACTAAATTATAAAATTCAATATCTTCAGTTATGAGAAAGATTGACATTGTGAGCTTGCTGATAATATGTACTGAGAAAAGCACAGCATCACTTGTAATATTCTGTCAAAAATAAATAACCTGAATTAAATAATGAAGAAACAAAAGACAAATGTAAATTGAGGTCATTGTACAAAGTAACTAAAATACTGTCATGGTCATGAAAGGCAAAATGAAACCAAGAAACTTTCAAATAGAAGGAGAGTGAGAATGGTGCCATGTATGATCCTACATTGAATCTTATGCCAGAAATAAATGCGTGATAAAAAAGACATTGATGGGGAAATTGGAGACATTTGAATGGGACCTATGAATATTATTATAGTATTGAATTAGCATTTATTTCCTAATTTTAATAGATGTTTATAGGATAGTGTCTTTGTTTTAGTAAATATTTCCTTATGTATATAGTAATATACTTTCACATGGTTCAAAAATGTAATAATGATAATAGTATTTATATAGAGAAAATGACACAACAAATATAGTAAACTATTAACAACTGGGAAGTATGTGTAAGCGGTATACCAGAATCTTTTATCACTTATTATTATTTGTGTGAACTTGTGAAAGTTATTTTATGTCTAGAAGCTTTAGTTTCCGTGTGTGTAAAACAGTGATAATAATAGCACTTATAGACATATCATGAATACTAAGTGAAATAATGTCTGTAAAACACACAGCAGATGATCTGATGTCTAATGAATTCTTGGAGAAATTTGACTGTTTTATAGAATGCATGCAATAAATATTTGTTATGTCATTTAAAATAATACATAATTCCAAAGCTTGTGGAAGTTCTTTATCCCACCGAGGGCATATATCTGGAATAGAGATGACTTTTATTTAACAATAAACAAAGAAAACATACCTTTATGTCTTTTCTTAGCTAGTCTAGGTTCTAAGGTCAGTTTTGTTATGGATAGGAAAATATTTAATAATTTTATTGTCTTCAGGAATGTTTATTTTATAAGAATTTTCCAAAATGTCTGTATGGGTCTATGTGTATAAATCCTGTGCACACTCATGCATGCTTGCCCGAGAGTTACCTTTAGGAGACTGGAACACTGCAGGAAGAGTGACAAGGTGTTTTGTTGTTTTACCTGGTGGAGAACCCTGAAATAAGACTGCACTTAAACTACTTATACTCACAGAAAACTCTTCTATTGGACTTGAAATGCCAAACATTCCATGGAATATTCTGCTGGACTTTGGAAAAGCACACATGGGCATTCTGTTATACTACCTCTCCGATTTAATAAGTTATTCTTGTCTGAATAACCCAGGTTTTGGCAGCTGCACTATAAAAGTGGACTGTTGCAGGTTATTATCCTCATCAATCGTCCCAGTGGAGAGAAGTTATTCTAATTGAAGGAATAGGTCATGCC
>NW_007726185.1:5285-7824 GCF_000696425.1 Galeopterus variegatus | reverse complement strand
GAATCCCCATTATTCTTTTTCCTTGGACCCTTTATATTCTGTAATTCTTCTTAATTATCCCCAGATTTTCAGTACAAAGTATTGCATAGAGGAGCCTCTGTTTTGCGTGTTTTAGAAAATTAGGATACGTAGCTATAAAGTCAAAATGGTTTGATAACTGTGTGAATGTATTATTACTAAATTATAACTATGAATGATTACTAATTAGTGAATAAGTAACAAATAAATGTTGATACACTTATAGAATCTGAAATGTTAATTAAATCAAACCCAACCAAGTAGCAGTCAGATTCTAATATGAATAAATGTATCTGATTGAATTTGGATGTGTTGTCTCCCCCAAAACTCATGTGGAAATCTGATCCCCAATGTGTCAGTGTTGGGCTGTTTGAGTCAGGGGGTGGATCCCTCATGAAGGGATAAATGCTCTCCTTGGGGGATGGAGGTAGTGAGTGAATTCTCGCTCTAGTAGTTCCAATGACAGCTGGTTGTTTAAAAGACCCTGGCACCTTCACTCTCTTGCTTCCTCTCGCCATGTGATCTTCTACCCGCCAGCTGCCTGCCATTTTCCTCCATGAGTAGAAGCAGCCTGAGGCCTGCACGAGATGCAGCTGTCCCAGAACAGCGAGCCAAATAAACCTCTGTTCTTTATAAGTTACCCAGTCTCAGATCTTCTGTTATAGCAACACATGAATTGCAATGATACACCATCCTAAGCAAATCTTGAGGTTATCTAAGAAATCATTTCTGATTTTTTATTACACATGAAATAACCGAAAGGCACCAAAAAGTGATTCATAATGCTCATAAGCGGTATAAGATCTCTACTTAAACATTATGCAGTATTGCATGTGTCTCTATTGTCCAATAAACACAGAGCACCCAGGCTTTCAAATGTTCTCTGTCTGTAGTTTGAGTCAGAATTTTATTGTTTCATTGTATTATATATCCAAATATATCTTTTATCCCTTTCTAATTCATTTCCACATGATGTAATTGTCTTAGCCCATTTTTTGCTCTTATAACAGAATAATCAAGACTGGTTAATTAAAAACTATAAAAGTTTATTTAGTACCTCCAGTCCTGGAGGCTGGAAAGTCCGAGAACATGGCACCAGCATCTGGCAAGGGCCTTCGTGCTGAGTCATCACATGGCAGAAGGTGAAAGAGTAAGAGAGCATGAAAGAAGAGAGGAAGAGGGCCAAACTCATGCTTTTTATCAGAAACCCACTCATGCACTAACTAACCCACCCCTTCATGAGGCTTTTCCTTCATGACGTTATCACCTCTTAAAGGTCCCACCTCTTAACACTGTTGCTTTGAGGATTGTTACCAACACATGAACTTTGGGGGACATATTTAAACCATAGAAGTAAATTTCATAATATTTTCCCATTTTCATCTATTCATTGGAAAGAATGTTGGATTTGGGATCAGATGTATATAAGGTCAGAAAACTCACCAGCCAGAAGGCACTGTTTATGAAGCAAAAAAGTGGAAGAAGTACCTGTGTGGTAGAGAAGCTTGGTGGCACTTGTCTCCTGTAGGCCTGGGCTGATGATCAGAGATGTTGTTATAGAACAGGGCTCCCGGACAGCACTGGGGTGGCAGGGTACCACAGTAATAGAGGCCTCAGGAGCATATCCACTCTGGCCTTTTCATCTCTTTGGGCTTTTTGTTGCCTTCATCCACCATCTACAAAGTTGTTCTAGCATTTCTGCTTCATTTGGTTTGAGCCTTTATTTTCCAGACTTCCAAGAGCCAACCTAGCAGCAGATTAGCATCATCTCTTGAGGTCCTTTTGAGAGTATTCTATCCTCTACTACAGAAGAGAACTTTCATATCAATAAACTCTCCCTTATCCAACTTTGCATTCTGTCTCCCTTACTCTAGGACCCTCTGGATCAAGTTCCACATATAGCCCTCTATTCATGTTGTCTAGGTACCACAACTTCTACATACAATATCTTTTCTCCTTTAACAAGCCCAGCACCTTGTTGGGTGGGTTTTAGTCATCGGTATGGTTGCCAGGAGGGTTGGTAGGAGTAGATCCTGAGAGGAGCACATGTTGTCTTGCAAGGCATAGTGTTTTGTATCATCTTCAAGTGGGGGTGGGGGCGTGGGGATTTATGCAGGCCAAGAGAGGCAGGGTGACCTGGCTTGCAAGGCTTTCAAGTGAATCAACCCAAGTGTCACATCCCAAGCCCAAGGTTTCACTCCTTCTAATCTTGGCAGAGCTGACTTGTTTAGGTTGAGAACTCAAACTTCTCTGGTGTTTAACTACCCTTATAATTAAGCGCTGGGCCTGATGCCCAGGATTTTCTGCAGGGGATGTGAGTTTCTTTATATGCTGCCAAGGGGACCTTGACTTTCACACTTTGCCTTAAATTGGTGATTACTCAACTTTAAAGTTTCACAGTAAGAGCCATCGCACTCTATTATTCTTGTACTTACAAATTTATCCCAATCTCTCCAATACCTGAAATTATGCACCAGAGAGTGCCCTCCCTTCTACAGTAACTTGGGTTTTTCATCCTTGA
>NW_007726185.1:2561-4499 GCF_000696425.1 Galeopterus variegatus | reverse complement strand
CTGAAATTATGCACCAGAGAGTGCCCTCCCTTCTACAGTAACTTGGGTTTTTCATCCTTGACCCTATTGGCATTTTAGGCAAAATAATTCTTTCTTGTGTGGGGCTGTTCTTCACATTGTAGAATATTTAGCAGCATCCCTGGTCACTACACATGAGATGCCAGTCATGCTCCTCTCCCCAAAAACACACATCATAACTATCAGAATTGTCTCCAAACTTTGCCAAATGTTCCTTAGCTTGGGGCAGGAGAGATATCACACCATTGAGAACTGGAGTGACCTTTTCTAGTTCACCACCAGTGAAAGTTTTAGCAACTGCATTGCCACAGCACACCAGGTACTGTCCACACTCCACCTATTATTAATGATGGTCATTGTCAAGAGGCCAGAGGTTATTCAGTTCCAAATTTCCATTTTAGATTGCTTTTATATGGTGTGCTCCTGGCACCAACTGCTGTAGATTAGCTCCTGGAGATGGGCATATGCCTACAGGAAACTTTCTGGGCAGGGCTGGGGGATCAACTTCTGGGGGTGTGGGTAGAGGGAGAAGTTGAGCTGGTATGCAGTTGAAACAGATCTTTCCATTCTCCCCACAGAGAACACTGACATTGGGATGACTCTTCGAAGATGTCCAAATTGAGGCAACCTTGCATCTCTAAATCAATCACTGTTGGATGTAGCCTGCCTCCAGCCTCTTTTGAGTGAGTGTAATTCCTGGGAAGTTCTCAGCTGTGACGCATCGGCAGCCAGTATTCCTGGCATTTGGAGAAAGAAGTGCTTCACAAAGGCTGTGCACCAAGACATCCACTACAAAGATTAAAAAGGAAAATCTTGTAAATAATTTCTTCTCAAATTAGTTAATAAGGGTTTTTATTTTTGCTGTTAAAGAAAATCTGGTAATGTCATGGCACCTTGTGAACATCCAGCCATATTTACTGAGTGCCAAACTCTATTCTGGATGCTGAGCAGTGCCCTTATACCTGATGAGTGATGTTACTTGGTTAATAAAAATTAACTCTATGAGGAAAAATAAAAATGAGATGCCATCCCATGAAATGTAATCTGTAACATTGATTNACAAATCATCACTTCTCAAGGGTTTTATGGGGCTTTGCTAACAGTATGTGGGCTTGTCGCTTACAGTCTGTGTGTTGAACAGGACAGTATCTCCAGTGCATTGGGCTGATTGCTTGTTTATGAAAAAGTCAAGCTTCAGTGGAAATTCTCCTAGGAAAAAAAAGTCTTCGTAATAGGTCTGAATTTTTAAAAATTATTTGGTTTATTTTTGCAGCAGCCAGTGAAGGATGACAGAATTAAGTTTCCCCAGAGTAATGGTATTTGTGGTTGTTCTTAAATTATTTCCCACTGATGAGGTTTGATGACATATTTAAACATCCTTTATCTCAAAGAAATTGAGCCATCCTTAGGAAAGGAACTGAGAAATCTTTTACAAAATGTATGTATGGAGCAAATGATATAATGTTATCCAACTATTCAAACTCTAAAATATAAAGCAGTGGTTCTCAACAAAAAGCGATTTTTTTTNATCCAACTATTCAAACTCTAAAATATAAAGCAGTGGTTCTCAACAAAAAGCGATTTTTTTTTCCAATGTCTGGAAATATCTTTTATTGTACTGACTTGAAAGTGTGGTGAGGGGGTTGCTACTGACATCTAGTAAGTACCAGCGGGTATGCTGCTAACATTCTGCAATGCACAGGACAGTCCCCCCGAAAACAGAAACATCCAGTCCAAAATGTCAATAGTGGCAAGGCTGAGAAACCCTAATATAAAGAGAAGTAATACTTCCTGTATTTAGCCAGTTAATCATTTCTGTATGCTTCATGAAAACTCCTCAGTGTTCTATACGCTTCAGGTTTATAGACTGTAACAGTCATATTACCAACTTTTTTTTTTTTTTTTTTTTTTTTTTTTTTT
>NW_007726185.1:0-1277 GCF_000696425.1 Galeopterus variegatus | reverse complement strand
TGTGAGACTCAACCTTGTTTCCTGTGCATCTGCAAGTCCTGCTCCTTAAGGAGGCATGAACTGGCACCTTAACATGCAGATTAAGTCACACTTCAGTTCCTGAGTCAGTACCGACTAAGGCTGGAAATAAAGCAGCAGCCACATTCTTATCATCTACTAAGGAATAAAGTTAAGTCGCCCTTTGAGATCTGAGAACCATGAAGCAACCATAACTTCTGCATTCTCGCCTTGCCTGTCTCTTCACAATGGTGATGTGAATTCTGCTCAGGACTCTGAAGCAGCAAGAACTACCCCTGTCCCATCTCCCTCTTTGTCACTAAATAACACCCTTTGCTATATGCTTTTTAGCTTGTCTCTGTTCTTGGCTGTGGTCAGGTCCTATCCCTGGTACCAAGGCCACATTGGAACTGAAGTCCTCGTCTTGACCCTGGTCTGGGAAGCGTTGTCACTCTTTTCACACCTGCGTCTTTTCCGGAATTGAAGCTAATCTCCAGCTATAGTCTGGCTATTAACTTAATGGTTCATGGAAGATCAACTGGAAGATAAATACCCACCAGACTGCTGACTAATGGCCACTGTATAAATTTTGACATCCGCCTCTACTTTCAGTAGAACTCTGTGTCCCCTGTAGCACTTTGAGTGCTGCATTGTAATTGTTACTTTATTGGTTTCCTTTCCCAACTAAACTGGGAACATCCCCAGGAGAGCGACTGATTTTTCATGTCCCTATCTACAACCTACAGAACACAGTATGGGGCATAATGAACTTTAAACAGTATTTGATGAATACAAAATGTCTGGTCGAGAATTCCACTACTACCTTTTATTTTTGACCAATAGTCCATCTAGATTTGAGAATCTAGAGTCAACCATGACATTAGTCCATTCCTCCTACCTCTGCCCTGCCCAGGAGCTGGACAGTGGAGCTGTGTGTTGACTGTCTTCGTCTTCCCTGTGTTGACATAAATAACCTAGATTATCCTGAGTATGAGTCAAGCAGATAAATCACTAACTAGCAATTCAAACAAATGTTTTACAGGATTTCTTTAATGAACTTCTAAAGAACTATTAATTAATTTAATCGCAGACATTACTGTGACTGCAGCAATAGAGACTATTAACACCAAAAGGCCTCAGGCACCTAAACTGGTTTAGTGAAACAGAGCTTCTGTGTAAGAGATTTGTAATCAGAGATCCCAAAACTGTCACTGGAACTGTGACAATTTACCCAGACACAATTAAAACTTCTATTTTAAATATAAAACCAGAAAAAAAAA